>NC_051447.1:14455444-14552135 GCF_001649575.2 Kryptolebias marmoratus | reverse complement strand
AAAAAAAAACGACATACTATAGTAAGGCGTTCGAAATTTAAAAAAATGCACATACTATGGTAAGGCGTCCTAAATTTCAAAAAATGCACATACAATAGTAAGGCGTCCGAAATTTAAAAAAAAATGACATACTATAGTAAGGCGTCCGAAATAAAAAAAAATGCACATACTATAATAAGGCGTCCGAAATTTCAAAAAATGCACATACTATAGTAAGGCGTCCAAAATTTCAAAAAAACGACAAACTATATCAAGGCGTCCGAAATTTAAAAAAATGCACATACTATAGTAAGGCGTCCGAAATTTAAAAAAATGCACATACCATATAGTAAAGGCGTCCAAAATTTTAAAAAAAATCCACACACTACAGTAAGTCGTCCGAAATAAAAAAAAAAAACGACATACTATAGTAGGGCGTCTGAAATCTTAAAAAATGCACATACTATAGTAAGACCACTAAAATGATTCTAAATCACACATGCTATTGTAATGTTTCAAAATGACCCTAATTGACATGTACTATTTCAAGACCTCCAAAAACTTCCAAAATGATGGAAATGACACTATGATAAGACTTTTAAGTAGGTGCCAAATGTCACATCCTACAGCAGTCATCTAGGCGGCTTGGTCTTATTTCAAATGACATCTAATAAACAAAAATGAGTCGACTGGACTCATGCTACAGTATAATATTGAGAATCCCCTAATTTCAGACATTGTATGGCATGATTTTCAAATTCACCACAAATTTTAGTCTAAAGCATATCATCTAAAATAACACCTAATATGTTGTTAAATGACATATATCATACTGTGAAATCCAAAATGCTGTCAAATGACATTCAGTGGAGTATAATGTTTAAAATGACATCAAATGGCACATGGTATCAGATTTTCATTTGAGGTCATGCTTGTCAAACAGATAAGAACCAGGTCAGTGAAACAATGTTTGTGTATATATCTGAGAAAGTTCCTTATTCTAATCAGTTGGCTGAAAATGTCACTGCTGAAATTAAGTATATATTTTAAAAAATCAAATTTACCATTCTTTATCCTAATATAATATATATATATATATATCCTCCCCACACACACACACTTATGGGGATGTCATGTTGTACAAAACCCTCTAAAAAGGATGAGATGCCATCCATAATGGCAAGAGCACATGATGATCGCAGGCAATAGCAGTGTTCCAGACCTCTGAATTATGTTAAGAAAACAGCTTTTAATAGGGTCTCACCCTTTAAAGGATCCATACAGAGCGCAGGAATAAACAGTCACAGTGTTTGCTGTACTAACTCAGACCCAATCTCTGTCCTTCTGGTCCAGAAAGGAACCAGTGCAAGCTCAGTTTATACCATTAATGAAAAGTTAAGGGGCCTCACATTAACAGTGCATATACAATTAGATAAAAATATACAAATAAATATCAAAACTAGTTACTTAAGCAACAAACAGACAATCACTAAATTAAAACAGGTCAAATTAAAGGTCAAACACATTATTTTAAACACCAAACTAATATAAAATCAGTCCACTGCCACTCTCCTCTCTGCACAAATGGTCTGGCCCTAAAAGGTGAATGATTGGACAATTCACATCAGCTTGAGCTCCTCAGGCCCTCAGGTGTGCATCCCATGAGGCACGCCTCCCAGAAGTAAGAGATGTTAGTGGACTTTCAAAATAAAGCAGAACCAAAAGTACTTTCCTGTGTTTGTGTGTGCTTTTTGACCTTGGTGAGGATGAGCCTGCCCAGAACTCTCACAATACACCAGAAATCTTCTAGAAGGCTATATTTTTTAAAACATTTGTGGACATGCTCTGTGGTCTTGAACATCCAAAGAAAAGAAATTAAAACCCTAGCCTAGCCTGTCAGTGTCTGCAAACTGAGTTGTGAAGTGTGACTCCAGCCAGCAGATGGCAGTGCACCCCCATGCCATCATTACTTCAACGTTTTTTGCACATTTTATTAATGTTTTATATTTCAGTTGTCTTTTTTCAGTTGTTAAGCATCGTAACAAAAATATCATGTGCTGCTAGGTTGTTTGTTAGTATTGCTTCACCTGCTTCTGATCTAATTCAGTAAAAAAAACAACAAATGTTGATGGTGTTGGAAAAAGAAAAGAGGCTTTTTGTGCGTCTCTCTGCTTTTACTTGCTCTTAAAACAAGACTTGCTTGTGTACGGCACCATCTCTGTGTGAGGGGCTTTTATCTCTCTTGTTTCCACCTCCAGTTTTTTTTTTTTTTCCATTTTACCTCCTTCCCCATAAACAAATTACACGGACAGAGAAAATCCCATGTGAGACTGAAATCAATGCTGCTATCATTTACAAACAATCACAACTGCGGGACAAAGGTGAGTCTTTCAATGGGAAGGAGAGTCTCTCTCCAGGGAAGGAGATTGAAAAGGCTTTTGTTGTGATACACGGTTCCCTCAGTTTTTAATAGCACGCTCAGTGTTGCTCTCCTCTGAACAGTCAACAAAAATACGTGTGACTAAGACGACAGCACCACTTCGAAATGTTGATCACAAACTTCAAATCCATTTGATTCTGGTAAAATAACTGTTTCTTCACGCATTTGTGTTTAAAATCAAACACAGAATAGAAAATGTAGAATAGGCCTGCATGCATACAAAACCTAAATTACAGCTAATAATCTGTTGTTCCTGTGGGTCTGTTTGTGATGATCTCACTTTTATTATGCAAAGTTATGGGCAGGAGGCTCCACAATCCGCTGCACCGGTACCATAAATAAGAAAGGTGATGAGTTCAAATTATCTGATAAATTCTCCAAATGTAAACTAAACTTGAGCTCTGGCTGTGCCATGATGATAAGATGCATCTTGATCTGTGGCAGAATGTTTCGTTGGTAGCAGCTTTATAACGTGAAGGCATTAAAGGCACGACCAAGGGAGTGGAGCTGGAGACAAGTTTGAAACACTTTTGAAGATAAAAGTGTAAAAATTTATGTACAAAGCTGAGAATTTCTACTGGGTTTGCACCGCTCATCCACCTGTAAAGTGAGTTTTCAGGGAGAAAAGCTTTTTCGAAACACTTTCCAGATGGTTCTTCAAAGTGGACTATTAGTTTGTTCTCTAGGTACCAAAGTAACAATGAAGTTATTTTCTTTCTCTTCTGTCTGCCGTGCTTTATCCTGATCCTAATGCCCTCAGCTTTTATTGTGTGATGAAATGATTAAAAATTAAAAGGAAATGGTAAATTACATAAAGACAAAAATGAGTTTTGAGAAAATCTTTTGGGAAAGTCAAGCTAAGCAGTTTTTCCTCTTTATTTTGATATGTTAGTTATGTGGATGTGTGGATGCTCTAGTTACTCATCGACACAGTATAGAACAGAGGTTTATTTTTCAGAAACAAAGAAAAAAATACTTTTAATATATCCAGAGTATTGTAAGTAGGGTCTCAGTCTGTCCATAGAAGTTTCTACATGTGGGGAAAATCAAAAGCCAATTTTGGATGGGATTGATCTTGGGGTAGCTGACAATTTCATTATGGAAATCACAGCCAGGCCTCAGAACTCTACGTAGAAAATAAACTGAAAGTATATTTGTTTGAACATGGGAGACAAACTGGTCTACATACTGGATGGTTCAGTTGTTAAGTTTCCCTAGTCCAGCAACCAAAAAAGTTTTTACAGGCACAAATATTTTGTAATTCTTTCGTCACCAGTTTTTCTGCGTCTTTTAATTCAGTATGCAAAGTATGATGTCCACAGATTAATGCAAACAAACCTCTACATTTTTCTTTATGATTTGCCAAATAAATGATCTTCTTCTCTGACATATTAATGTACAGAATACTAAAATCAGATAGAGTAAATAAGCTCTGGTGAGGAATGCATATGATAACTTAAACATTAGATATTCCCTTTGCTACTCTCTGATCAGAGGAAGTGTTGATTGCCACATTCAACCTGTGATGTGGGTGCACACCAATGGATTTTGTTACAGAGCTAGCACCCTTTGAGCTCAGTGTGCTCATCTCGCACACCTCCAGTGTGTCATTATCAAAACCTTTCAACCCTTTTAGCCCAATTTTCTTCCACCAAATCATTCCCTCATCAACACAATCTACTGCAGGTTTGCACAGCCGGATAACATAAACGTATAACCCTTTTTTGACATTAAAAACAGCTCTGTGGCATGTGGCTCATTGATAGAAAAAGACTGATGGCATAGAAGCTCAAAATAAAGTTTGTGCAGCCAACAGAAAGAAAAACCAGGACAAATGCAAAGCAGTTAGCCTTCACACTGGCCTAAATAGCACACAGATTAGCCAAAACCCTCTGGTTAGACAGAAAAGCCTGGACTTCTGGTTCCTACAGAGCAGAGCACTGAGCAACTCCAGATGACTCCTGGGGGTTGGAGGGAACTCTCTCTGACAAATGTGTCGGAGCCGACTTGTGTTAACAGCGTGGCTAAACTGGTTAGCAGCCTCGAGGACCGTGATTGCTTCTTCCGTTTGATTGGCTCAATTGCGTTGTAGTGTCAGGTATTAAAGGCATTGCCGTCTTTACAGATAGTTTATGACCCTGTTTAGCCTGTGAAAAATAGCTTAACCACATATTTCTTTTCAGTTGGCGGTACGTTGTCAGGCTGATGGTAGATGGAGGTGCTTTCTCACTAAAATGAATGTTCACCTCAGGCTGAACGGGAACGTTTTACCTGTGCTGTGTGGCAGTGAGAGAGAAGTGATTGCATTTGAGCGCTCCAACATTTGGCTAAATTGGGAATCTTCATTGTGGATATTTTCCCAAGATAACCCAAATCACACAAAGCAGTTTGGTGCTAGCTCATCAGTCCCCTGCCAGATTTGTGCTCGCTCTGCCCCAACTTGCTCTGGCAGAAACACCAAATCCTCTCTCTGTGTGGTTGTCTCGGGTGCTGATGCCAGAGAAATTGTTCCAAATCCTCTCTGAGTCCAAGTGAAGATTATCAGCAGTATACACATAAAGCCAAACCCCTTTCTTGTCACTATACCTTTTCTGGCTTTGTGGAAATGTTTATTTCATATCATTTAATGAAATTAATGGGGAGTCCACAAAATTACCATGAAAGCATGTGCTTAAGATGTGCAGGACAACAATTCATGTACTGTTTAGTTCTTAAAAACGCAAGAAAACCAAAAAAGTTCCCTTTATTGAAGAAGTCAAAATCTGCAATGGAATAACATTAAAATCTTTGTAGCTTTGATTATAGAATGTACTGTTGTTGTAATAATCTTAGTAGTCAAATAAGGTCTTACCAAAGCAACCAACAAAATGCCATAAACTAACATGGTCTAATTAGAGATATGAAGGTTAGAGATATCATGACCAAAAGCATGAGATCCTGAATACAAGTGGCCTAAATGAACTTCCTTGATAGGGTAGACAGGCTGAACCTCAGTCAACCTCAGGGAGCTTAGAGTAGAGTTGCTTTTCCTCCACACTGAAATGAGTCAGTTGAGGTGGTTTGAGTATTTCATAAAAGTGTGTCCTGGACACCTCAATCTAGATACTTTCCAAGTATGTCCAACTAGGAGGAAAGCCCTGACCTAGCAGCTTTGAGAGGAATTATATTTTCTCTCTGGCATGGGAAGACCTTGAGATCCCCCAGAAGAAGCAGGAATGGGTCACTGCAGAGATGGATGTTTAGGTTTCACGCCTTAACTTCTTACCACCACAACCTACCATGAATAAGCAGAATGGATGGTTAGATGGATGACTTATTGAGTAGTCTAGTCAAAAACATATATCATTTTAGTGCTAACTACAATTTTTTCCACAAACCCTAACAAGAAAATTGGCTACCTAACCCTAACCAGGTAATTGTTTTTCCTTAACCTAACCAAGAAGCTTTGGTTTGTATGTGAAATCACAAAAACGGTCTGTCATTGGGAAGAGCATTTCAAATTCAGTACCCCCCATTCTTTATTTTAGATACATAAAATGGCAATTAAATTTTCTGTAGCAGTGTTTATTTTGTGAAAATGAGGACCACTTAAAACTGCTAACAACTTACAGTGCCCCTTGTAGAAGGTTTTAAAAACTTCTTGTGCCATTTTTTTAAAACTGCTCAAAAACATTAAATGGGAACCCTTAACTTACTTAACACTGTTGTGATGTTGTCATGGTGGGAATGCTGTAATGCAGCTGTTTTACCATTTTTGACAACAGCCTCACAAAATTCCCAGCACATGAAGTCTTGTTTATGTATTTCACATTTTGTGCAAAGCTACAAACTCTGGATGTACCCTGGTTGTAAATATAACACAAGTTTAACCCAAACAGGTTGACAACAATCATTGGTAAAAATTAGTTGCAGTATTTTTAGAATGGCTTTTTCTAGTTGGTATGTCCGTAAATTCTGAGGACATCAGAGCACCTGGACAGAACAATATAAAATCCAGGAATAAGCCTGAGCAGCATGGTTCAAACTCAGAGCTTCCTCCTGGTGAGGTAGCAGTGCTAATCCGTCAAACAGCAGGCCATGACGTATGGCTGTCCAAATGATAAAAGAGGAGTGCTACATATCTAAGGTCAACATGAAAGAATTGGGGAAATGGAAGTGAAAACAGTTCAGAAATGATCTAAAAAAAACAAACAAAAAAAAACAAGACAAGCAAGAAAATGAAACCCTTTGAGGAGAAGAGTAAATAGTTTTGAAAGCTTCCACAGAAGGACATCACTCTGAGGCTAATCTACCACCACCGTTCCTCCTTACAGCCTCAAAATAAGAGCCGGATTTATCTTACAGTTTCCATTCACCGGGAAGATTTGCCCACCGGCAGGAGATGACAAGGAAGTAGAAGAAGAAGTTTAGGTTTCGTAAGAATTCAAAGAAGGTGTGCCTCCAAAAATATCCTGTTCAGACTTTCTATACCACACTGATAGATCTGACTGGGAGCCATGATAAAAATGTCAACTTCAAAAGGCTAAACACCGTCTTCGTGTGAATGTGAAGTAGGGACAGATGTGCAGTAAGACTGGGCCTCTGTGGCGTCTTTATGTGGTTGCACGTTATGTTTATGCATCATTACATCCTTTGTCTTTGCTTAAAAAGGCAGCTCTATTGGAGATTCATCTTTTATACTTCCTGACAGTCAGCCAAAGGAAATTCAGATTCTCTCAGCTGTGTCAGTAAGGCTGTCAGATTGTATCAGGCAATAAGGATTCAGGCTTTGCCTCAGAGACAATCATTATTTTTGATGCACTTATTATAATAAAAGACATTAGTAGTATTGCATTAAGTAAAAGCCCGTCTCATATTTTGTTGCATCTCATGCACCTATAGCTACCTTCCACCTCAGCAAGTAATTGTATCCTCTTGTCTACTATAAAATTTTATCTCCACAGGAAAGAAACACCACAACCTTAAACATGTCACTCACTATGAATGATGAGTTCTCTGTCTGTGGGCCAAAGGGTATCAAATGTGTTGCATTGTAAACTTTGACAATGGTGCACTTTCTATATCTGAATAGGTGACCCCAATTTTAGACAGTTGTAATGTCCTGCATGAGATAAATGCATAGTAAATGGTGTTGGTTTCAGCAAAATTCAACAAGTATAGCAAAGCTGCTTTTTTAACTAAAAGAGAAAAAGAAAATCTCAGAATACACTATAATGTAGATTAAATTGAATAGCACTGATATTTCCTTTGGAAATGACAATTTTTAGTACTGAATGCCCTTCAAAGCATCTCTTTGGACAAATTTAGCACCTGAGTTGTGGGCTGCAGCATTTTGAGGTGCTGGTGTTACTGTGTTGTTGAGTTGTGCTCATTTAGCATCTGTGGCTGCATGTCAACATTGACACTGTCATGACAGTGTCAAGAAATACAAGGTAAATATATCATTTTGTAATTAGTTAATTTCTGTTTGTTATTGCATTTGACATAAAAGCTATTTTATAACAGTAATAATCTACTGTATAATATGCTTTACTGTATGGTATGTTCCACTTATAACAAACAAATATTAAAAGTTGTTTCACTTTAAGTTTTTTGATCTCTGTAATTGTGTCTCTTATGATTCCTCCAACTAATAAGAAGTAAGTCCAAATGTCAAAACAGTCCAATATAATTTCAAATAAGAGATGATGCTGCATTTGAATTGGAATTCCATTGATGTCACACCAAAAAGATCTATAGCATAGAGCTCAGCAACCTTAATTTAGGATTTACTTGGATTAGGAGATATTTTTCTCATATTCAAGCTTGTGGATCTGAGATTCTTGGCCAAATAAAGTTCTATTTTTGAAACAGTGGACAACTATTTTCACAGAAGTTCTTCAAAACATTGTTACAGAACTGCCCTCCAAGACTGGTTAATTGATTTTGGCATATACGCAATAAAATGCCTCTTTAAATTACTGTAGTCACTGCAACACGATTAAACAAAATAAACACTTATGTAAAGCTGCATGCGGAACACCCTCACATACATAGTTTGCAGTGATTACCGATGCAAATAAACACAAAAGGTGACACGTCCTTGAGTTGGAATGAGTTAACATGTTATCTTTAATTGAGACGGATGCATTTTTAATGACTGGTCTTAGCTCAAAGCAAGGGAGACATCAATTTATGCTAAGTAAGTGAAAAATGCTAATGGACCTGCGATTGCTTTGGGCTGCTGCTCAAAGACTAAACTTTGCAGTTTTTAATGTTCTCTCCCCTTGGCAAAAACCTTTTCACCTGCATCTTCAATTTCTTATCACCATATAGAATCCATTTGCAATTTAGAAAACGCTCATTTGGTTAAGTATGAAACCATTATTGTCGTGTAGCTAAAGGGCTGCTCCACAATCTGTGCTAATATTTGTAACCTCAAAATATTTGTCTCCATGTCAGTTCAACAATCTTTACCTCAAAACTTCAGTTGCACCTGTGCTTCATAGATTGCACTAAGAGTGCAACATCTGTGTTGATATCAAAAAGGAGGCATGCCAGTACTGCATGGGCCACTTGTCTGATACGCGCAAATATGTAGACAAGTACACAAATTTGTTTGCTCATATGCAGTGAAATGTCCCCATACACACAGACAGATGGGCACATAAACAGACATGCACACATACACATGGACAGTGTGTCTTTTGCAGCCATCTGTCAATTGTCAAAACCCCAAGGGAGGGAGGTGCAGTGGGCTGCAGATTGTGCCACAGTTGGGTGCTAAAATGAACGACTTAGCAGATGTTTGAGTTGCTTTTTAGTGAGTTCTGTCTCCACAAAATTTTTTGCCAATTTCACTCAGCATGCTCTTGTCATGTAATAATGTCACCTAATTAATAACGTCTGAGCAAAAAAGGTCGGAAAAACATCTGTTTTCTGTTTCTAATTGTCTTCAGAAAGACATGTTAACATTATGAGATCTATCAAAGATTTGGTAAAGGTCCCTAAGATGAGAATTTATGTTCTCTTTTCAGAAATACTTTTGGTTGGCAGGTACACATCTTAAGGAAGCTCAGCGTTATGAAAAGGGTTTGTTTCCTGAAATAAATTAAGACTTTCTTAATCATTGTGTTATCTTATTGCATTCATTAAAAAATGCTGAATACAGGTTTGACACGCTCATGCATAAAATGACATTATCAGCATATTGCAAGGAACACCTTACACCAAACAAAAGGTACCATGTTCTGTCAGTTCTTAGTGTAAGCGATCTGACAGCCATGCCTTAGCCATTGATGGATTGCACAGTGAATCCTCCATTGTTTGAGAACATTACATAAATTAGCTGAGTCTATAAACCCACTCCTTGCTGATGTGTCCAGAGTTCTTCTGTGAGAGCAGATTAAGTGCTAACATCACCTGCTTGAAGGGAAAAAAAATCCTCTACAAGCAATTTCTTTGAAGGCTGATCGAGTGTTACGTTTGGTCTTATTGTGTTGAAATTTTATCAAGACAAAATTTTTTAAATCTTGGATCTAGCTGTCACCAGACATGTATGAGGAAAAGAAATGAATGTTTTGTACAAGTTCTTTTCAAGGACTCAAGTGGTATTTTGCACATTTTCCCAAATGATCCTCATGAGACTTGAAAGAACAACCTACAGCAGTGCAAGCTCCTTTTTAAGTTTAACACTGAGCTAAATGTGTCATGATACGGTCTTCAAATAAAATCAATTGCTGACACAAGAAACTTAAACAGAAGAAAAGTTCAAAAGTTTTATTTGCCAGATTTAGCTGAGGACGAGGATTTTGGAGAGTCAACACTAGAGAGACAATGAATAATAATTGGATTTTTCAGGAGATGAATATTTACAGAAATGATCTTTTAGTCTTGTTTTTTGTCTTTTTTTCCCTTTCATGAGAGAGGATTGAGAAACTAGGATCCAGGTGTCCAAGAAGTTAAAGAGGTTGCGGTGGAGAGTGGGCAAGCAGGTGAGGAAACTTCCATGGGGTTAGTTCAGTAACAAGAGGCATGTTTTTGCAGGGATTAATCAAGGCAGAAACAAGCTGCATTCCATGTGCACTTAGTCTTATTTAAAGCATGGAATGTTATAAAAAACCTTCAATGCAGTGACACTCCAGCACTGAGATAACGATGCCATTCATGAAGAGGCGATAATGCTGAAATGATTATTCTGAGCCTGGCTAGTGACTTCCCCCAGACATATAGCTTGTTTTTAATTTGATTTTACTTTTTCACCCAGTAATTGATTTTCTACCTTACAGCTGAAGTGCAGTGGTGTCAGTGTCATGACAAAACTAGCTAGTAATAAAAAAACAGTTAAAAACAACATCTTTGTTGTTGTGATCTTAAAACGTTACATTATATCTCATTACACAAAGGAGAAGTGAATATCTGAAAAGTTGGCTGGAATTCCATCATTCACGGAAACCTGTTATTTATTTTCTGATAGATGCATTAAAAGGCCTGAAATGAACATGCGTTTTGTGATGAAACTGAACACAAACATTCACCTTTGGACAATATATGCATGAGTAATAAAAACACATGTATACCTTTCTGAAAGGCTATCCATAAATAGGGTTCAGTTTTTTCCCCCAACTCCACAAAACCCTGATCCTCGACTATGAAAAATGACTTCATGTCTTTGGTCACAACCAAGGCCAGCTCTTATTTTTTTGTGTTAATACAGAAACACGAGTTCTGTGCTGTTCACTATCAGCAAAGCCATTCCTAAAAAGCTGAAATACACAGTCCCCAGCCAGTCTCAACAAGTCATTAACCCCTGGTGCAGGAAGGTCTTACCCATCGAATTCAGACTCCCTTTTTGTCAAGTGTGATTCTGAAACCCATTTCTCATGATCCTGAAAACTAAAGAAGACAGTTTGTAGATGAACAGCTTTGCCAATCAAAGTCCATTATGCCAAATGATTTAAACAAAAGAAAAAGAACAACTTTGGTTCAAATTAACCAAACAAAGGTGAAAAAAAGTTGGTCTTTTCAATGTCCTCTGCCCAGGAAATAGCTTTAATTATGTGCAAATGTTAAAATAGTGACAATTGTGAATTAAGGGTGTGACTCAAGTGTTTGAGAGAGCACTGAGATGAGGTTAAAGGTCAGAGGGCAGAGGCTTTAGGGTTATGAGGTCAGGCAGTGATACATTGCAGTACTCTCAATGCAAAAAGTCTCTTTAAGTATTGATTGGAAACCAAAAACAGGCATTCTTTACATCGTTACAGTTTTTCTTCATTTTTCTTAACTCCTGGTAAAACTAACACTTACCAACAATTGTACAAAAGCTTTTGTATAAAGGTGTTCCTTGTCCAAATCTCGGCACTATAACTCATCAGAAAAGAATCTCGCATCATTATTGACTTGCAGTCTGTTACATCCACACCTAGATACATTTAGAAATACATAAAGTCAACAAATCGATGGAAAATAAAGCTTTTTAACAGATATCTGAGCCATGCAATCCCACGTTTCTTAATAAGCCTTTTAAACTCTTATAGCACATACTTCTGTTATGGTTTCTCTATAACTTATAGAAAACCCTCGTGGTATGAAATCACAGCCCGAGCATGAAGATTATAGAATGACCTCTTACCTTTAAGATGACCCCAATTACTGCTGAGTTTGGAAAGCACTAAGTGTAATGATGAGTGATTATGGTTATTAGCAATAAATGGAAAGAAAAAAGAGGGGACACGTTGCTGTTTCAGATCTATTTTTCAGTCAATTTAAAACAAAAAGCATTGTCACATTCATATGTATCCTCATTCCAGCTCAACAAACATAATGTGACATATAAACTGCTTCATCCCTGCTTTTAAACACTGCTACAAATACTTTGAAGATGTTTGTTTTCAGATGAAGGTACCATCTGATGAATACTGATATGGCACATGCTCGATGGATCGCGTTCGCCGCTGTGATGACTGAATTTGTCTGGAACTGTTCTTAATTAGACGTAGCATCTGGACAGATCAGCTTAAGGGAATAAAATAAACTACCTGGAGGCTCATTTACATACTGCGGCTTCACATTCAAGGCTGATTTGATTAAAGATTTAGGTGCAGAAAAAAGAAAAAATGTTTTTGTAGTACAGCTCTGTTATTCTACGAATAATATCGGAAATATTTGCCTTAACTAAAGATAGAAAGCATTGTTCCTGGGAGGATATTAGCATGAGTAGTGAAGAATAAAAAGTGCGACCTGAAGACCCCGAGACTGATGAAAGCTTTGGGTTCCGGTGTAGGCAGCCAGATGAAAAAGACTGCTATGAGAAGTGGTTGATCAGACAACAAGACTTGCAATTATCTCTGCTGCAGGCCAATCAGACTCACTGCGCTGAGGCAAGAAGGCCACAATCAATCTCCACTGCTTGTAATGAGCAACATATTTTCCTCTGCCATTGAAAAGATAATCAGTAGCTGAACAGATGGGTCAACAGGTCCCCTCCACAAGGATGTTACAAAACAAATAGCACAAATCTCTATCAGCCAAAGCAGCTTCAGAACTGTATCCTCATACAAGGTTGCTCGAAACCCCTTAACGGTGTGCACAAATTAAAATACGTGGAGAAATAAAATGGTAAAATTACTTTATAAAATGGAGGAGAAATGTCTGCTCCTTCAAAATGAGCATGACTGAGTGCTGTCATAACATGCAATGCATTTTCATATTAATCACGGAATAATAAATGCACTCAATTTCTGTGCAAATTTCCAGATTTTAACACGAAATGTATTATATTTAGAATTACCTTGAAGGAAAAGCCTTCAAGGGAGTACATTAGAGCCATGTTGAAATCAGTGTTTTTGGGTTTACTCATTATTCATGGCTCTGCCTTTTGAAGTATGAGTGTGCACTGTATATGGATGTATAATTTACAGACAGTGAGTGTATATCCAGCTCAGTTAGCTTATGTTTCTGATTAAGATGTGCTTTTCTATTTCTACTAAAGGCACAACAATAAAGCAAACATCAGGAAATCTAAATACACTTGACAATGTTGAAATAAAAAGTAAATTGGATTAAAATCAAAACTAATCTCATACGTCTACAATAAATGGCATTCATTCATTTTAAGCACTGGTCACTTTTCCACTAAAGTTGTAAAGCTTTCAATACAACCACAGTGTGCATACAATTTTTAAAGGTACGATGCCAAAAGTTTTATAGAGTCACGTTTTTTTCATCACAACATTAATTTATATTAGCTCGTGAAAAGCCCAGAGGTTGTGTAAAACCCCGCCATGGTTGATGAGACCATTTTAAAACTCTGCGACGTGTTAAAGCTTATTGACTGGTATTATATTCTTAACCTCTGCACCATGCATTGCTGTTATCAACTCGAGAAAATGAGATCTTTTCCTTGACCTGAGGTGAAGACACCGTCTCCACTAGTACGTAGAATGACACGCTGCAGAATGAACACAACTCTGTTATGGCAGCTTTTGTAAAAAAAAAAAAAATAAATTCATGACATCAAATGCAAATTTTACATATTTTATATACATGTTCAATTCTAAGGAATGTACAATAGAAACTTTGATTTAAACTAAATGGAACCAAAGTAGCAATTTTCTGATTGCAAACAGCCTAATATTAGAATGTATTATTATATTATAAAATATGTAATAATGACTTTATTTTGTAGTGCTATTTATCAACTGATATTTATTTATCAACTGATATTTATTTATCAACTGATATTTCCGGGCCTGTGTGCATGCATGTCTTGTGCAAGTGAAAGTTAATGAAATTCATTTTGTTTTGATATTGTTTGTGAAAAGGAGGTTGATTTAGTTTAAAGTAATTAGTCATTTAATAAAATTAATGGGACTTTCATTTTGCCAGTTATAAGAATAAATACAAATTTAAAAAAGAAAGAAATGTGATTACATATTGTTTACTGTTGTTATACTGTGTGCACGTTGTGATGGCATTTATCAGTCCCAGCACTGGTTTTGGTCTTTCATGTACTATTTTTGTGATTTTAACACAAGTTCTATCGTAGAAAAAAGACACAAAAAGAATAAAATGAACATGTTTCAGTGAATAGAAGCACTCTAAAATGATTGCAGGTTGCTCAGCTTTGCGGACAACAAGAACAAAAAGTTGGATGAACTGATTTTAGAGGTGTCCTCAGTTTGACTCTATGACTCACAAGGTTTATGACCCATGACACAGCTGAAGACACAAAGGCTTCGAACCAGAGACATAAATCCATTTTAGTCTCTGTAAAAGGGGATAATTAATGAGATTCTTTTTTTTAGATGCTACATATATTTGACAGTTTCTATACTATCTACTTTTGCACATTACTAGAAGGTTGTATGTTTTTTTTAGAACTGAACTTGAAATTTGACTGTTTACAAAAAGGTCAACACTTCACAAAATTATCATAAGCCCTTAAAATTTAGGTTTTTCTGTTAAAGTACTTGTTGACATCTGAGGTTTTGCGCTAAAGCCTTGGCAGAGAGTCGTTCCTCGTGTTTTTGTTTGAACAGTCTGGAGCTAGGTAATTGTCATGCATTGGAAGCAGGGAAGCATGACAAGCTCAGGCAGGAAGACAACATATATATACTGTACCAGATACTGAAGCTATACCTCCATTTGTCATGCACAGAGTGGGACGAGCACAGCCCTGTCCTTTGATCAATGCTTTTTTTTCCCTCCAGTCTGTCTCTCTCACCCTCTCTCACTTTCTACCAACAACTGAGGAGCCTTCTATTTCTCTTAATGCAGCAATGGTCCTTTTTCTCCTCATTTTTACACTGCATGTTGTCCCCCTTTTTAATATCTTTCTCTGTTCTTTCCTCGTATCCATAAATTTTCGGAGCTTAATGATAGAAGGCGACTTTAAATGTCCCAGTACTTTCCCAAAACCAGATTTTTTTTAATTTAGATTGGAGACAAGAATAAGAGCTGTATTTAATTTAAAAAGGCTTTGAGCATGTAATTATATTTCTTTGAATTGACTATTTTATTCTCTTATTAATAAAAAACACACAAAATGTGAATGCATTTATCTAGTCACAGCATCTGACTGTTTTATATTCAAACCAGCTAAGTGTTATAGTGCAGTGGTTTACTCAAAACATGTCATTTGATGAACAGACAAGAAATGAGATCCTCAGGTCTTGGCTGAAATTGCCTTTTGAACAGCCAAAAGAGATTACATCCAGTAACGTCTGCATAAATGAATGCGTCATGCTGCCACTTGTTGGTCATTATCATTTGGTCAGCCTATTATTGGTGTTTTAGAAAGTATATACAGGGGTAATCTGCATGGTGTAAAAACTATTCCTTATGATTTCATCTGACTCTTTTAGCCGTTTGTTCCAGTTAAAAAAGTAGAGCAGCAAAACATCCAAAATGGTGACTTTATTTTAAAAATCTTTCCCCCCAAAATAACAAAAAACAAATGAAAATCTCTCCAAACTGTTTTCCAAATTTTTCAAGAGTTTGCATATGTCTTCCTAAAATAGTACTGTTATGGAAGATTAAGGGTTTGAGGCGAGTTCCATACACCTGCGACTATATTTTGAGAGACAAAAAAATCTGCCTATCAAGGGAGAGTGGCCCTGCAACTCACGCAAGAAAATCAAGAACCCTCACAAATATTTTGGGACATTTTGAAAACTCCCTCATGAATGCGGCTTGCACTTTGTCACCAACAGTTGCTGCCCTGTGAGATACTATCTGAAGTGTTCAGCAGTTTAAATTATACTGATTTATACCACTGATCCAATGAAATTTCTTAGTTACTCTAGCAAGACCTTTTGTGCTGTTTTTTGGATTTATTTTTCAGTCATGTTTGGCATCTTGTGTCATATGCTGTCAAGTCACAACGTCCTGGCCTGAATTTTTGCATTTAGCTTATGCATGTTGCTTTATGTTGACATTATTAAAGATGGACGAAGTGTCTCTGCATCCTCCTGTTCAGAACAGGCACAGTGGGGTTTTCAGATTAAGACATTCCAACAATTAAAAAATAGCCATAAAACAGAGTTTGAAATGGCCCATAATGTACATTTGCTGCAAAATTTAGCTCTTTTTTTGTTTGTTTGTTTGTTTCAAAGTGCAGGAGACTGATAAATACATAGGTTTTCAGTGACTGTAAATGCTAGGAAAAGTGGTGTTTTTATGTAAGGGCTGCAGAAGCAAAATGACCTGACGGAAATGGCCCTCTAAGTGCAGCTGGTCTTCTTGTCATTCAGACTCATTACATCAAACTGGGACTCTATTTAGCATGATTAGATGGTTGGACTTTTAATAACAGCTCTGCATAGTTTTTATCATCTACTCTCTAAAAGCTTTGAGTGGTCTTACTCACCACCGCAACACTTGAGGACATTTATAGCTGCTGTCAGCTCCGACAGGGTTGAGGTATTAAAATGAAAATGTGGCCCTTTAGTTCAAGTTGCCACACAAATAGCAGAGATTCTCAGCAGAGTGCATGAAGCAAGTTTCTAACTTTTTGTCTGGTTTTAAGTGACTACCTTGCAGCTCGTTCAGGTATAGTTTTTATTCTTGGCATGTAAAAAGCAGAGAGTCTGTGTCAATCAAAAAGCACTTTATTCTTGCAGTGTTATGCTGTAAAATCTGGGCTGAAAGGGGTGAGATAGATTAGAGTTCCTTCAGTTATTCTTTTTACACACACTGTTCAAACTGCATTGCGGAACTGAAGTGCAATAGTAGATGTTTTTTTGTTTCCAACTGTAAAGAAGATATAGTGATGGTGGAACAATTTATTGCACTGCAGCATTGTTGCTGAATGACAGTAAAGTTATGTGAAGGCAACAAAACACCACAAAATAAAATAAAAAATCCAAGAATAGTGGCTGAGTGAGGAGAGGTTTCTGTCTGAAGGAAGCTGCAGAAACACTGAAATCCTTGTATTAAAGTTTTTAACCTCACTGTTTCTAAAGAAAAGGTACAGTTCAGTTTATTTCTGAATACAGAGAACTCTCTCAACACATGCTTACTTGTTGAGACTGTTTTCACAGAAGACAACAGAGGAGGGGAAACAGAAGCTAGAAAATGTCTTATGAACTACCAACCTAAATTCATTGGAATCCTCGGAGTTCTTTCTCTTAGGATTGCCGCTTTTATCAATAATTTAACAAAATTTAAATTTTTATCAAAAATAACCCTCAATGAATCACATTGACCCCAACATCCCATTGTTTTCTTTTCCATTTTAATAATCCCTTTGACAAAAATAAGGGCCAGTGTCTTGATCTCGTAATCCTGAGGCTGTGGATTTGAGACCAGGTTGCATCAGGAAGGGCACCCAATGTAAACAATTGCCATATTGCCATAGGGGAGTAGCTGAAAGAACAAGTTTGACAAAAATAAGGGAGGATGAATATGAAACTCCTATCCAACTCTTCATCTGAAGCATCTTGTGCTTTAATTTATCCTTTGCAGGCTTTGAGTTATTTAAAATGATTTAAACAACTCAAATTTAAAGAGGTTTAAATCCCCAAAGAGTCCTAGTCAATAAGCATTAAGCTATAATTTAAGCAGGTTGACTTATTTGTATTTATTTCCTATATTTGATGTCACATCCAAAATATTAGATATTGTTTCTTAGCATGCATTCTGTCCTCAAACGTCTGTTAAATAAGTCAGCAGAACGTGCAGAGGTAGACACATTTTTAGGGATGAGAACCGCATCAGTTCTTAACAGGGTGCTGAAAATCATGTCACTTCCGTGTCACCTGGAGCTGACACTTTATATATAAACCACAAAGCCAGAGATTCTGTCATGGTTTGGTTTTTTTGTTTTAAGTTTTGTTTTTTGAGTTAGTACCCGTTTGGTTTTCTTTTCTTTTATTATGGTTTATTTCAGTTCCTCACTCCCGTGTCTTTAATTTATAATCAGCACACCTGTTTTTAATCAGTGATCACCCTCCTGAGTATATAGTATATACACATCACTACACTATCAGATAATCTGTGTATGCTCATGTGTTTTAAAATAGTGCCTGTCCAAACAGAAACACAATCTTCTATTTGTTGTTTATCCTTTCAAACACTGCACCATTTCTAGAAATGCCTTCATCCACACAAAAAGATTACACAAAGCATTG
Source organism: Kryptolebias marmoratus (assembly GCF_001649575.2). NCBI lineage: Eukaryota > Metazoa > Chordata > Actinopteri > Cyprinodontiformes > Rivulidae > Kryptolebias > Kryptolebias marmoratus. The sequence goes on along the minus strand of NC_051447.1, from coordinate 14,533,607 downwards.
TAGTAATTATGCCAGGCCTGTATGTGGCGCTGTAATGATGCTGTGAAAATACATAATAAACAAGAAACAAGGCATGAAGCATGTGCATAAAGCTTGCATGCTGGGTTCAAAATGTAAACACAAGAAGAAAATCACATCCTCAGGCTGTAGGTTAGATTTGACGTAGGCTATGACATCCTTTTCAAAAGGCTGAGGCTGTTTACACAAAAACACACAGGGGTTACTTTTCAGGATTTATTCACTTTGGTAATAGTTTTCAAAATGTATCATTTTGTGACTTTGAAAACAAAGTTTTTGTGTAGATGCAAGTTGAAAATGATAAAAAAAACTTGCAGAATCACAATCCTGTGTGGACTGCTCGTTATTGGGTTGAAAGTTGATTACGAATTTAGCATAGTTTAATGTTGTATTAGTTCTGAAATCAATTGAAATAATAGAAAATGTTTGCGCCAAAAATTAACGTGGCTCCAAAAACAATAACAGCACAAAGAGTACGTCAGGACCAGAGGTCGCATTCAGCGTTCTGGCTTTATGTGTGTACGTTGCTTTGACTTAATTTTCCGTCAGTACACTCAAACAAAGCAACCTTATTCATTTTTCTAGTTTTCTTTTTTGTTTACCAGCAGTATATGGCACACTTGTCAAACACACTTGACACAACTTTTTTGTCGTATTTCTGGAGTGAGGAGAGCTCCCAGGTCAAATCAGACTGACATTGTCAGTTTTTTTTGTTTTTTTGTTCTTTTTTTTTGTGTGGACACAGCAGAAGATTCGTCTGAGCTCGCACATGCACACACTCACAGGTGCACACATCATTATAGCACAGCTCCACCATATGAGGCTATTTCGGTGACAGATCTCTGCTTAGCGCTCTTCTGTCATCAGCTCTGTCATGTCGCATGGTTGCCATGCCAACCACCACACAACGTCAAGAAAGGGAGGTGAAGGAAGCAGTCTTATTCCCGAGCACCCGACTAGTTTTAAATGACACTGATTTGACAAACATATGGCACGAAATGCATGCGCAAGTGAGCTGCATTAGCTCATGGAAATATGATAAGTCCAATAATGTCTGACAGGCAGATTTGTCTTTAACAAGCAGGGAAAGTGCTGTAAAATGCTCCTGACAGCATTATGACTTTCACTATTGGTATGTACTAATAAAAACCTAAACTCTGACCTTCTGTGCTATTTTTCCCTTCTCATACAATGTGGTTGTAAAAACAGCCTGGTATTGGATCATAAAGAACTGACTTGACTGCTGCTTGATTAGAAAAAAAAAAAAAAGCAATTTTAAAAGGTAAAAGTAAGCTGTAAACATTTACTATCTTTGTGAGAACCAGTGTCGAAATGAGGTCATGCTACTCTAACAATAAGTCACAATTTCTCATAGCAAGATGGTATTTTAAAGTAAGTACTGCAAAAAATTTTCATGTCAAACTTAAGATAGTAAAACTGGGCAAACTGACGAATTAGTATGCTGCAGCAGTTCTGTCATAATTGCTTTAATGGATGTCAATTTCCAGGCAGTTAATAACTCACATGCACTCATTTTGCTTCATCAGTCTTAGTTAGTGTTATTTTCATTTATTTTTTATTCTGTTTTACTTTAACAAAATGTCCTATTGACACATCTGTTACAAATTTTTGGTAAAAATACAACAATGAGACAGTGAAATGTTTCGTCCCCGCCCAGAGAGATTAGTTTTAAGATGTAGAGTTTTCATCTCTTCTTTGTGCAGGATCTGCCCCTTTTTATTTAACAACCCTTGAAGTACATAATTACTTCATAATAGAATGTACAATCAATAGTCTGAGATCTCAGTGTAGCACACACAATACTTACTGTCTTACTGACAAATTGACATTTCTATTGTCTGCAGTTTGATCGTGTACAGCTAATACTGATCCATCTTTCAAGCACAGAGTTGTACGAAATTGTGTGTTAAACTAATCCAGATTAAAAAACAAAACAAAACCATGTTAGAATCAAATACTGAGTAAAGCAACATTCAGCCGGCTGTTAAAACAGACAAAATCTTGTAATCCTTTTCTCACGTACAGGCTCAATAAATCCTGGGTTTCACCGTCCTTCTGTATTTAGCTGTAAAGTTAAACCATTTATTTTTAAGAGTAAATTAATCTTGACCGTTCTTGTCATAAAAATCTTTAGCGAAATAAACAGGAAAAAAAATAATAGATCCAATTTTTCTTGAGGAAACTATGGTGAGAATTTGCGTCAATAAGAAAACAAACAAAAAAGCAAAAACCGAAAACTGTAACTTCCAACTTTTGAGGTACAACAAATGTCAGATTTAGGGCTGAAATCAGTTAGTTAACCCTAACCCCACCCCTAACCCTAACCATATTTGAGGTGACTGGATAATTGCACTCTGACCAGCAGCTAAAACATACATGAACAGTTATCAGAGTGAAACATTTTCATAATTAGGCTGCCATAAACAAAATGCCAGGTTTTTTTTGAAGTGATTAGTGACTTCAGGCACCCAAAGATTATGCTCTTATGCCTAGATTTTTACCCTCTTCCCATTTTGTTATGTTTGCACAGTATAAAACCTTTGAATAGGACCCAAAGCGTTGACACAGACACCATACACAAGATAAATGTTAAAAAGGTTTTATTGTTGCAGGTATGGAAATGTTCTGTCTTCATTCCACCACTGGCCTGAAAAAGGAGGATCAAATAGATGTTCATGAAGTTTTGACAGTAAGTTTATTACTTGGTTGTCTTTTTTTTTGCAGCTTGGAGGAGAGTCAACCGGTCCAGGTGCCTGAGGCAAAGAGTGAAGGAGGGAGATAAGGGAAAGGAGAGTGGAAAGTGAGCAGGCAGGTGGGATGCAGTACATTAGTTTTAATGAGCAAGAAGGTTTTCAGTGATTTCAATGTGAGAAGCGTTCGAGGGAGTGGTCACAATGAGGAGGTCTGAAAGGAAAACATAGGTTAAGATGACTCAAAAAAAAAAAACATCTTTCAGCCAATATCACCAAAAAAGACTTCAACAGTCCAGCAAAGAGCAGCGTTCCAACCCAGCCTTTTAACAGATGGTTGATTGGAAGGTAATGAGTTGCAAGTATGACCACTTGAGCCAGAGAAGGAGGTGACATCAGCACCTGCTGGACAATCTCAGCATCACAGCGCCTGCTCACAAACTCTGGAGAACAGAAAAGACAGGGAAATAAGATAAGACAATAGGAGAGGATGAGAAAAGGAAAGAAAAGGGGGGAAATGAAAGAAGGGGACCCTTGGGACAATCTGGAAATCTGACAATTTAAGCTGTTAATAGTATAGTGTGCTGACTTGCCTTGTGTAAAGGGCTACTTTGTTCATTCAGGAAAGAAATATTGCCAGCATCATTTGTTTATCTATTTGTCCACGATATTATACAAAATGAACTGGCTAAATGTGGTAAAGCTAGGGACACAAAAAGTAATAACAAATTAAATTTTTATGGAAATCTGGACTACTTTCTTTAAAATTAGACATTAGGTTATTATAACAATCCTCATTTAGTTATAAAAATGTGTACATTATACATGCATCTTTGTGTAAGTTAGCAGTTGAGAAAAGTAGCTCCTCTACAATCCTCATTACCATTTTAAAGACTGAGGCCATCTGATCCATCTGCCCTTTGACCTCTGAGGTCATAACAGAGCTGGTGTTGAAGCTTTGTGTGTGCAACAAACTGCTTATGTTCAATCTGCTTTAAACCATTAATAATCAGTCTGTAATGTATTTAATTACCTATATGTCAATATAAACAGAGGCTCACATCAATCTAAAATTAAAAAAAACACATTTTATCATCTCTGTATATTCTATTTAAAATTTTATTCACCAACGTCTAAAAGAAATTTAACATTTTGTTTCTATCATGTAAGTAGATCTTGCAGTTCTTTTATGATCCTTTGTTTTGTATATTGCAGGATGAAATGAGTGTGATGGGTCATCTTCTTCTCGTAAAACCATCTTTTATTGCCACCCAGGGGACAGTAAATATTTTATTTGTTACTTTGGACGAGGATGGACAACAGCATGGCTGTAAAGGCACACCCAGTCAATCAAACAATCAGTCATATTTGTATGTGGGCATATGTCATCTAAAATAAATGCATTTTAATATATATATATGAATACCACACATCAGTTGAAAAACAAACAAGCTGTCCTAACATTTAAACCCTGAAGTGATGTGTCGCTCTAACATCTGCAGGAGTGTTTCCTGCTGAGTGAAAACTGGTTCTTTTTCAGTCAAATCAAATTAACCCCCGAAATTATCACATTGAAACTAAAAAGCAACTCTCAACAATTTGCAAGGCTTCTTCTGAAAAGCTTCAGTTAACAGAGGGTTTTTCTGTTACATCCTGAAGACGAAATCAGTTCAACATTTAAGTGCATTAGCACAACAAACAAACCAAGTGACTAAAACATTCCAAAATGTGGAAAGGACTAGATTTTTGCAGGATGCGTACAGAAAATGACTGGAGTTTTGGGGCACGATGAATGCAGAGTAATTTGGAGACAAAGATGGGAAGGCAGAGGTTTTAAACTCTGAATGAAAAAGGGGATCTATTTTTCTCTTCAAATAAAAAACTTTGAGATACTTTAAAACCATGGAGGATCAAAACCTTTTTTCTCTTTGTTTTTTTTTTCAGTCAATCACAGAAAGCTAAAGTCAGTGTTTTGATTTTTTTAAACATAAATTTCAATGAAACATCCAGCAGTTACTTTGTGAATTGTTCAATTTCCTCTTTATCCTGCACAATTAAATTGGAAGACATTTCTGCAGGTTTATGATTGGGGAGTTGGACCATTACTTGTACAGCAAGTCCCACTGTGATTGGAGAACTCAAAACAATTTTATTTGCCAATTTGTTGCATATTTTTCTACACTCAGCGAGAATAAGAGTTGACTACAAGGACAAACACTGTCCGTTAGTTCTACAGTGGTGGCCCTGAATCAATAGTGAGCTTATTAACTACATGGACTCAAGGTCCAAGTAGTGAATAAGTACACTGAATTTATTTTTCTCTGAATTATTGTTGAAAGAACAAATGGCTAAAAGTGCACAGGAAAGATTTTGTTTCCTACTTCATGAGCACAATATCTTTAATGAGCTAAATAGGAAGCAGAAATAAAACTCTGAAGGATTTTTCCCCAACATCTGCCCTTTTTGTGCTTTTTCTAGCAAGAATCCTTTGTTTCCAGGGCCTTTTCCCCCCTCTCAACCCCACACCTCTTGTTGGCGCACTGACTGGCCTAAATAGCACCCAGAAATAGGAGCATAAGAAGGATCAAGGAAACAATGGCCACTTCCTTATCTTCCTCACAGGCAGTAGCTTGTCCTTCAGTCAGGATTAGATGGGAAAGGTATCACCAGCAGCTGGAAGCAGGAAGTGAGACGGCACGCGACATCGCCGACCACACTTCGAGTTCGGTGGCGTATGACTAATCTTTAGTCTCCTGACCATGCATGTTCTGTCGCTTACATTTCTTTATCACCATGTGTGGAGAGCCAGATTAAAGCCACGTTAATTCACAACAGGGAAGCCTTTTTAAATCCAGCTGGTGTGCTGAAAAAAATCTAAAGAGGTATGTTTCCCCAAGGGGAGCCACGAATGTGAAAAATGTTGGAAGGTTAGAAGGAGCGGCATGCAATAAAAATGACCACAAAGTCAGCCATTTTGTCCTGAATATATTTATTTTTCAGTCAATTTCAACTTGTTAACATTTGTGAAAACAGAGGTTGTCTATTTCTACTGCCAGAAAATGGTATTCAGAAACTCAACAAGGATTTGTTTGTTTTTTGGACTGAATTAGAAATAATTCAAGAAGCTCCAGACAAACAAAAATTTAACAAGTTAACAAAGAAATCAAAAGGTTTTATGAAGTCAAAAGAAAATCATATCTAAAGGGAACAAAATTGCCCAATTTAGTTCATTACCTTGCAAATTTCTTATATATTTTTTCTAGTAAAACAAAAAAAGCTGATATCTGGTTTTGATTTATTACATTTACCTTTAGATAGCAAAGATTCAGGAGAGTTTTTTTCTTCAATAAAGCTAGACTAATAATTGGTACAAAAAAAATAGGTATTTTTATATTTAGCAGCTATGATTCTTAGCTGATTCTTCTCAGGATTGAGTAGAACATACATATTTCAAAATAGTGCATTTTATCCTGACTGTTTACACCCATTGAGCGACCCAGTAACACTGTGTGTGCACGCTCGGCTGAGCATAGCTCCAGTCCTTATCCATAAAGCCGGGGGATGATGCGTCCTTGTGCTTCTCCATCTGCCTTTGAAGTTTTAGGTCAAGTCTGTGTATGAAAGTGCCTGCGTGTGCATGTGTGTGTGTGGAGGAGGTTGGCCTTGCGCCCCTCCGTAATCCTGTTAAGCACCTGGACAATGGGAGAACAGCTGGCTTGGCCTCGCTGTGCTCTGCAGCACGAAGTGGAGGAGAGGATGTTGTGCGCTGCATTCAGATACAAGAAGAAAAAGAAAAGACAGCAGAAGTAGGACAGCAATCACAGGGAGCGATCTTTAGATCTATTTTCTACATTTTTTTGTGTCTGTTCCTCCCTCAGGTCACCAATGGTACTCTATTGGCCCTGTTGCTCCATTCATCCTTATAGTTCAATACTGGCACAGATGTGGTGGAAAGTTTAAGGGGCCCGCATGTGCCATTAGTCCAGCAGTAAGGCCCGGGAGCAGCAGGGGAAGACTTCTCTAATCAGTTTTATTGGAGCTTTGCTATTGGGTTAACACAACAAGGTCAGGCCCGAAGCCCAGCGGCAGTCCACTGTAAATGTGTGTGTGAGCACACAGGGGGAATCTGTGTATGTTTATACCCTGGGGCTAAAAGACAGATAGTAATGTCTCTCTGTCTCTTTTATGCTCTTATAGAGGTATGGCCAAAGCCTGAGTCTCAGCAGGGTGACAGTTGAGTTGGTTTTGATCCTTAACTGATACAAAGATGTTACAAATCAATTTTTTGTGCTCACATGACTTGTTTTTTTATTTGAATGTGAAGACAAAACAAAAGGCAGAACTTTCTGCAGACCAAATTGTAGATCTGTGAAACTTTATTTGACCTGACGGAGAATAATATCTTCTTTCAGTCTGACATGTTTTGTCTAGTCTGGCTACAATGGTTTTAGGTGTCAATCTTTGCATCCAGCACAATGTGAAGATCATTTAACACACATCTGCATGGAATAAACATTTTAACAACCGACAAACTACAGAAACTAACTGTACCAGTTGATTATTTAGGAGTGCAGGTGAGATAAACTCCTAAATTATTGAATAAATAAAAACAAACTTAAAGATGTAAGAAAAACACCTTGAACAGGAGACAAAATATGAACTGCAGCGACTTACATACAGGAGAAACTGAGTACAATTTGTACAGGGAGAGTTGATTACTGAGTTAGATCAGCTGAGAGGATTACTGATGAATGGCAGGTGTGTGAGAGACAAGACCAACAAGGGAGCTGAGGAGGACTACTGCCATGGCAAAGAACCCAAAAACCTAAAGCTGCATGAAAAAACACACTAAGAAATATCTAAATAAACTGAAAAGACTGTGGGAGAAATAAACAATGTAACTGAAACATATGGATAAACAAGATCCTAACGTAAATTTTGACGTGACTTTTTTGGCACATTTGAAAGTGAGAAAGAGAACAGAGAGCGAAATGTTTACCTCCTGGTAGCCTTATTAATAAAAGTTTGAGAATCATCAATAAACATTCAAAGATCTTCATGATTGTTCTCAATATTTTAATCTGGTTAGAAGTGGTAAACAGACTTTGCAGTTAATAAAGTCACACCCCTAGCTGGATGTAGATGGCATTTAAATCCATTTTATAATTTCTGTTTAGTCTTACAAATATTTCACATTTAAGTGGATTCAAACCTCCAGGATTCACAAGTTGATTTAGTATTGTCTGTTACAGTGATTCCCAACCCTGGTCCCCAGGGAACACTATCCTGGATGGTTTAGTTGATTCCCTGCTTTGACACACCTGATTTGAATGAGTGAGTTATTAACAGGCCATTACAGAACTTGAAGACCTGCTGAAGAATGGGAAAACAATAAAAACATGCAGGATAGTCTTCCTCGAGAACCAGGGTTGAGAACCACTCGTCTATTAGGCTGCTCAATAGTCTTAAGCCAAGTTGTTTAAGGAAATCTGAACTGTTTTTTCCAGTGCCTGAGGACAAATCTATCCTTATGGGCTACTTGACCTTGCATGGAAACCTGAGGTCAGTTGGTTGGATGCCAGTTTGGCTTATAGCTTACTCAGTTTGTCCATTTTTCCATTGGTTTAACTGCTGCCCCTGGTTCCAAATTCACCAAGCAGAGTCCAGCGTTGTGTGTCCGCTTTTCTGGTCGCTACAGTTCAAAATAAATCCTAAATGCTATCATTTGCCTTTTCTAAATGTGTTGAAAATCGGTCAAGATAAAATTCATAAAGTAAGAAAGAAAATCCAATTTTTTTTTCCCCCCATATTGATGGCTTAAATATAAAATAGGTCAGCAATAATAACGTCCATGGGGCTGAGATGAAAATATGCTGAAACTGTAAACTTACAGATCTCGAAGAAATTTTGCAAAACCTGTGGGTTTGAATGAAGGCGGATTTAGCCAAGTGCTTTGTTTACATTGAGTGCATACCTGCATTTTGGAATTGCATGTCATTATATTTGAAAAACTACTGGAGTAAACACTTTTAAACTGCACCATTTGATATAGTTCAAGATAACATTTATGCTTTATTTTATAGTTTTTAATGAGTACCTTTAATGAAAGCATTAAGAAGAAGGTGTTGGTGGTTTCTTTTAAGAGCAAAACAAAAATTTACTTCCAATGAGTGTGAATTTGTGTGCCTCACATTGTCTGGATTTCAATGGTAACTTCATTAAGACCAGACTTTAAAACAAGCTTCGCCTACAACTTACTAATGAGTGATTTTTATCTTTTTCCCCTTTTTTCCTCTAACTGGTCGTCTGCAAATTATAAACAAAAGGTCCCTTTGTGGTTTGCTGAATAAATCCGAGTTTAACTGCTTTATCTTTTTTTCCCCCTCTTTTGTAGATTGGCAGCTTTTGTTTGTCTTAAAACTTCACTTCATAATTTGATTTTAAAATGACTGGGATGTATTTAGCTCTTTTTATTTCACCTGAACAATCAGGACTGGGAGACAATGAGTGGAGGAGAGACAGTCATTATGAGTGTTGGATCTGAGCATTGGCCTACCGCAAAGTAATTAGACAATAATGAATAGTTAAAATGTAATTACTAGAACAAAAAAATCTGAAAGGGATGTTGCTTTTCAATTACCATTGTGTACCATTATTTCCCCTCGGCCTTTAGCTTCATGATGTAAGTAGCGCTCTAATTGTGTTTTTATCGAGACAAATGGTTCAGACTGTTAAATAATGTATGGGTTATGGCTACTGAGAGTTGTGTGTGTGTGTGTGTGTGTGTGTGTTGCCCGCAGGCTCTTCTCACGCCATTGGCTTTAAGATGCTCAGCTGGCTGCTCTGGCAGAAATGCTGCTGTTTTGTATTGACCTTTAAATACACCCAAAGACATCAATAAGTCATTTCAAAAGCAAACTTTATCTCTACAGGTGGTTGAGAATTTATTTTTGACAATTGTTACTTTGTAAAAGAAAACAATAAGTGGAGAGGACAATCGATTGAACGATTGACATTTGATTTTAAAGAATAAAAAAATGAAATCTTATGCTTTCTAACATTACTGTATATCCACTCTGTATCAAACTTGATGCCACACAAAGGACACTTTCAGGTCATCACAACAAGGAAATAGAGAAGTTCTTTGCTTGGGTTCGTTTTGGTCTAGCAAAGACTAAAGATATGCACCCATCTCATTTTGTTTTGTGTCTTTATCAGTGTGTTGAGACAACTTTGGAAGAAAGATAATGTAAAATTTGAACAGGTGATTTACTTATCTCACTGGGCTGTGACTGCTGGCAACATGTTGGTGAACGCCATTCTCCTGGGGGTCTCCAAAATATCTCGAAACAGTCGTGGGTGTTCTCATTTTCCTCATGTGAACCACAGAGGCTTGCAGTTTTGTTGATTGAGTTTTGGAAGTGTTGAGAAAAATTTGTGTGTGAAATTTAGTCTCACAATAGTCACCAAGTTGTTGTGGGCATCTCAAACCTGTGTTGAACCCTTCGTAATTTAGTTTCCGTAAATTAGAGCCCTACAGCTCTGTTTATACACCTTCAAGGAAGCTCTCCCATGATTCCTGCATTCAAGGCTACAACCCAGAATGTTAAAAAAAAACACACACCAATGATAAATAATAATTGGTCCAAATCTGCAGATTTTCATTTTAAAAGTGTATTCCAGTAGACTAAATCATAAACATGAAGCCGGCTGCCAGGTGGGTACAGTGTGGTAGGCAATGAAATAATGTGCACGACCTAGAATACATTTTGCAAGTCACGCACAGCAAATAAGCCATGATTTTCACAAATCGGCCACTCAAAACACAAACCCACAGCTTGCTGGGTGGCAGTCACTCAGAAATCATTGTCTGCTTTGTATATTTTCTCGCAATTTTGAGTCAAACTAGCCTTTAACAGTCGCAGCTGAGTGAGATGCTACATTAAACGGCCCAATTCTGAAGGGCCTCTTAAGAAAAACCCAAGGCATGATGATCCTTCCAGATTAGATCAGTTCCTTCGTAACTCACTGTTCTGTTGTCAAGGATGCGTTTGGCCTTGAACATTTTCAGGAAAGAGACACTCATCTGTCACTGCCTGGTTTTGCAAAAATATTCTTTTATTTCTTCATGGAACTTTGATTCTGGGTGGTTGACTTCTCATGTAAAAAAGGGGCAATTTTTTCCAATCACAGCCAATTGGTACATTATGCTAATATGAGATTAAAGGTTTTCTTTGAAGTGCAACACCTTCCATCTGCAACAGGCTATTTTTGGTTAACCTTTGATGGACTGGCAGATGCTAATGACAAACCTAACCATAAAATGTAAAATGACTAGTACAGCTGTTTTAAAGCTGCCTCAGCCCTCCTCACCCCAAAGTTAACTACCTGTCAGAGAATTTATTGAGCATGCAACCTTACATGTCTGACACCACTTTGCAGCTGTTATTGCCAGTCCTGTTCTCGGACATCAAAGATGAAGGCTCGCTTTGTTTTCGGAACCCTGCAATTTCTCTTCCTCAGGTTCCAAATTCCACGTCTGTCAAAGCCGTACTTTTTTTTGTCTCGTTATTATATGAGAACATACTGTAAATCCGTCCAGTGTCTCGTTTACTCAGGAGGAAGAAGACAAGATGATGAAGTGGAAAGGGGAGGCCAATTGTAGGAATGATGAAAGGTGTGTGAATTGAACAATGAAACAAGTAGGCTCTGACTGAACGCAAGGATGTCAAATATGTGGAGATTCACTTGGGTTCAGATGTCTCTGTTTGCTGATGAAGATACTTTAATTTTACCATTGGTTTGCTTTTAACATAATGTTTTTAACCAGAACTTATAATAGCTTTAGTAATTATTATATCGCTCTTTGTATTTACCGACCAAAGCAATCAATGTCTTATATATATATGCTACATCATCTTTGCTGATGTAGTCAAAGATTACATCAGCTTCTGTTCTTATGTCCTTGTTAAATCTTTTTCTGAAAAACTAACCAAGGAAGAAGACAGAAAACATCTGTCTTTTATGGTGGTAAAATAGTTCTTGTAAAGCATTGAAGTTTCTTCAGCCTCTCCCTCCTTCAGTTTGATATTTTTCCACAAAGATGCAACCAGAGGGCGCAGAGTGTCTCTAAAGAATCGAGTGCTACTTCACTTTGATCAGGTCGATTTCAGCTCCAGAGCAACAAAACAACCCCAGATTCAAACTTCTTCTTCTTTTCCTCCATCCCCTTCTCACTTTAGGATAAGAATCTGCTTTTCTTTCTTCCGACTGTTTTGTCTCTTCACATATATTTCTACAGTTGTCATCAATCCAAAATAGTTTGTTTTTAGTCTTTTGTATCTTGCAAATTGTTTTAGACACTGATTCAGCATCCACACTATTGTTTTCCTGCTTATAGTTTCTTCTATGTCTTTTTTTTCCCTATCAAACTACTTCCACATCTTTGTGCTATTTTACCCAATCTGATGTCAAACATTTCTCTCGATCGGTAATATTGCTTTTAGTATTTGCAACTTTTTTACTTAAAACTTATATACAGATATTTTCCCTGAAGAAATAAATGGACATTTCTTTAATTCCTTCAAAAACATTGTCAGCATATTTGGTCTGTTCTTGTCTTCTGACACTCCTTTTAGTGTTTAGCTACTGTTTTGGTAAATTTAGCTTTTAGGTATTGTTTTGCTACATGTTTTGCTTTCAGCTATCATTTTGCTAGTTTTTACTGCTTGCTTTGGTTTTGGTAATTTGAGCTTATAGCATCTGTTTTTTCAAGATTCAAGAAGTCTTTATTGTTATTATTCATAAACATAAAACGTTGTCGGTAACTCTCGGCTACAAAAGGTGCAGTACTTAACTCACAAGCAAAACAGAATGAAAACAAAGACTTGTGAAAAGAAAAGAATTTATCTAAATTTCCTGAAAGAAAAAGATGCAAATATTCAACACAGGGGAGAAAAAAAACTAAATTAGCTGCTGACGTCAGCCCAATAAGTCTTCTGCAGAGGTCAGCTGAGTGCGGTGACCTCATCACAGCACAGAGAGTCATCGGAGACAAGGGGCTGAGTTTTATCTGAGAACCTGTATCTGGATCTGCTCCGACACTTCTGACCGCCTTATAATGATCCTCGTACCTGCCTGACTGGTGATAAGAAGGATGACGCACCTTTGCCGTCTGCTCATTAGTAGTTAAAACAGTTTGTCATTGAGACACATCTCGACTTAATGGTTTTGCTTTTCCATAGAAGACCATTCAGGCTGTTGGTTTAACTAATAGTGGTTTGTTTAATCTTTAATGTGATTTCATTATTTCGATACTCTTTTTTTCCCCCCCCGTGGAACAAAGAAAGGCTCGGTGCTTGCGGAATTGTCCAGCCCTGTCCACACTAAAGCAGATATTTCCCAAAATTTACTTTTTCTGCTGGGTTTAGACCAATCGTCCACATAAAAACATGATTACTGGTTGAGAAAAACGAGTATTTACCAAACATTTTTCATTGTGGAAATTTTCAAAATACCATTTTTATTGTATCCCTGTGCATTTGACTACTTCATGCACTTTTGATTTGCACAAACCTCATCATGTGACCAACAACAGCAGCACTGTTTTTGCCAACTCGTTTTGTCTGGTTATGCTGTTTTGTTTTGTTTTTTATTACGTTGCATGTACACTTCAGTTGTGTAAATACTGAGAAAAAATGGTGAGGAATTTCAAATAAAAAAATCAAGCTAAAATTGTTTTGGAAGAACCTCTGTTACACTCAGAATGTTTTGTATTTTGACATGCTGTTAATATTGACATTATTGCCACCTACTGGCATGGGAATTTCAGCATTTCTTTATTTAATTTTTTTCCTCTTGTGTAGATAGAGTTTTTAACGGGTAATAAAAGGCAGGAAAATGGCTAACAAAGTCAGACCCAAAGCTTAATATTTTTGTAAAGAAGGAAAAAACAGTTTAAGTTTCTGCAAATCTTGCAAAACACAAATTGCACTATTAATAAGTTGTTTTAAAGAAATAATTTCCTTGAAACTGTTTTTGTAGAAGGATAAATTAGGCACTCTTGCAGATTTTTACAGTGTCAACATTTTTGCAATTTTGCATAGGAGTTTAGTTGGAGCGTATTTGATGCAGTTAATCATCTACAAGACCAAGAAGGCTGTGATACATACCGTTGCTGCACTTTTAATTTATCTTCTCAGCATTTCTGTGGTATCCTTCTTTCTCCTTTTTCCATCTCTCACTTCTGAAGAGATGGGCCAGTAGTGCTGGAAGCTAATTTGAAGCCAATCAATATTAGTCTGTGTTTCTTCTGTGTGTCAGGCCAGTCTGGTGCCCTTGTCTAACTGCAGGCAGGAGGGAGGAAGCATGCGTCGGGAGAAGTATCGCACGTTGACTGTAAATCTATGGCAGCCACTAAACACCACTCTTGGAAAGGCGGCGCTGAGTGCGAAAGGCTATCTGACTGAATCCAAATGAGATTGATTTCCATGCCAAATCCATTTGTTCAACGTGTGCACTGACAAATAGCCCTCTCACTAACTTGATGAACTGCAGGGATGGCATTTTAGCTTCTGCTCGGGCTTTCACACTTTTGCATGGAAATGAGTTTTAGAATATGTGCAACAAACACCACACAAATAGTCCTCAACTTCACTTACACACACACCACTGAATCCTCCCAAGTTAAAACCCAGTCCACTCCCATCCCTCCTTCCCCTGAACAGCCAATGAGGATGCTGTCTATTCATGAGCTGAAGTGGGAGCAGGCATGTGTAGGCAGCCTGCCACAGGAGGAGGTGTGTCTCTGCGAGCCAAGAGTGTGTGTACGAGCGAGAGTGCACTCACACTGAGAGAGGAGGTGGAGGAGTGAAGAGTGTATGCAGGCATGCAAGTGAGAGTCAGGAGGAGTGACAGGAGAGACGGGAAGGGACGCCAGGTGCATAGCTGACTTATACACCCATCATAAACACACATAATACAAAACATATAGTGAAACACGTGTGTGTGTGTGAGAGCGTGTGTATGTGTGAATGTGTGTGAGTGTGTGCCTCGCTCAGAGCAACAGAGCGGGATCTCTGAGGATACACGGATGAGAAAGAAGAGTGGGGGAGCCAAGGAAGAGGAGCCCGAGTGTGCATCGCCCTGGGGGGAGCTCACACACACCGCAGACATCGCACACACTCCAGCGGGCACTCGGCGCTGTTTCCCTGACAACTAGAATGGGCTGCAATTTGTGCACCTTGCAGAAACGGGAGGAACATTACAAACTGCTCTATGAGATTGCACAGGTAAGTGGGACTTGGAAGGAGAAGTCATGATGATGTAAATCAGGGCAAGAATAGTTTGAAATGAACTGGATTTCCTTCCAATGAACAGGCAGCATCTATAACCTTAACTAAATTGAGCAAAGTAAAAAAAAAAAAAGAGAGAAGAAATCAGGAATGTGGAGAAAAATATGGTTTCACAGAGGAACTTGGAGAAAAATAACAGGAATATGAACAAAAATGAGCAGCCAATCAGAATGCCATCATGTATGTGTGTGTGGGGTGTGTGTGTGTGTGTGTATTCTTTCTTCATCAAAGTGAATGGAGCTAGTTATTTCTCCTCAGTCACAGAAGATGTGAGAACAAGTTCAGCTCTTCTTCCTGCGCTGGCTCCAGGGGAAATCATCACATCTTCCTCTGCCTGTGACTTTCTCGAAGCAATACGGTTCAAAAAGAGAAGCACTAAATGCTTTCGGCTGCTTTTTTCTTTGAGCTGTTTGTCAGGAGTGGACTTTCTGACCTTTTTCTGTCTCTGGTGTTCACTCGGCAACTGGATTTATTTATGTCTTTTAAGACAAGTTTGACCTTTTGTTGAAAGTTCCAAAGTCTAGAGACAGAAATAAGACATAAAAACAACAGAAAGAACTGTTTAGGTCCTTTTTTTTCTGAGCAGTTAAATGTGGTAAATGACTTATAATACGCTGGGTATCAAAAGCAAAAATATACGTCTCTAACTGCTTTCTGTAAATCAAAAGGTGTTTTGACAAATTTCAAACATTCAGTCCCAGTCAAATATTGACTGGGGTGGAATTTTGTGATTTTCTTAGAAGAAATTTGGTTTTGGGAAGTTGACCACAGAAAAACACGCAAAAAAAACTTTTTTGTTTAGTACAAAACACACAACCCAGCATTCATTCATCATTTAGTGTCTTCCACTGTTACAGACAGCAGAGAAACTCGATACGGCGCAGTCAGGATGAGCATTAGGCTACATAGTCTCATAGTGTTTATGCTGTTTTTAGATACTATCATCCAAAGAATCAAATTACATTTTTGTGTAGATGCTTTCCCATTTTTGAGAAATGCGTTAACCAGCATGTTTTAATTATGTTAATTATGTTCATGGTGGCAAGGCAGCTATTGTGTTATTGGATTACAAAAATGTAACAAAAAAATGTTATCTTCCATCACGGCAGGATGCTGCTTTTATGAGCCTTCTTCACAGTGCTGCAGTCTCAGTGCCCCATGCAATAATGGGATGTTTGATATTTGTGTTATAAGCCTTAACCATGTCAATTAAAGGCAACTCTAGGAGGTCGTGGCTTTGTTTGTGTTGCTGAATTCAAAAGGATTTCCTTGCAAAGACACAAGTAAAGCTTCCTTACGAGACCAACCGAGAAATTTTACACTAATTAGCCATCTAAAGACAGCTAAAAAGGACAAAAACTAAATTCTGTCTTGTCGTTTAGGTCTAGTTGTTTAAAACTTGATTTATATTGCTCTATATATCAGCTATACACATAAAATACCCGAAGAAATAATTTTGGAGGTAATAATAATAATAAAGTTTTAGACTTTGTTTTCTGGAAAACTCTTAAAAAAGACAATTATTTCACAATAAAATGTTCATTCGGTCATATCGCTTATGTTTTTGTTATATTTAAATATATTAGGTCATCATAATATGTTATTATTAGACACCAATATACTCATAGACAAACTTATTTTTTGAGTTAGCTTATGTAGAAAATATTTTTCTTTAGATGCCATATTGTGCTCTCAAAATAAATAAAATAACTCGTTTTTATTGGTATATGAAAACCAGATTTATCCCAAAAAGAGCAAAGAAAAAAAAAAAGAGCCTCTGGCATTTTTTTTTTTAGTGGCACAAAATAGCAGCAGATGCATGATCAAACATTGTGTTTGCATAGAGATTAGCTGGAACGAACCCAAAAATGACCATCCTGGTTACCTGTTATTTCCACATTCCTCTGCAGGTATCTTGGCAACGGGGCAATTGTCCAAAAATATCCCAGGCAAAAGTGAGAACTGGTAAATGTTCTGCTGTGGTTTTGTGACAGTTAGTGGACGCCTCCAGTTCTCATTTCCAGTGTTAAAAAATAGGGGCTCGTCAGGCAGAAAGTGTGTCAGTGTGACTTTGTCCTGAAACTCGAGGCTAAGGGGATTCTGCAAACCCTGGGAGACTCCCTCAACAATCGCTCGTTTCTTCTCCTTTCCTGTTTCCTACTTTCTCCCGCTCTGTAACCTTCATTAGTTCTGCTCTCCTTCTGCCCGTCTCCCTCTCAGCAATCTGTTTCTGCCTCCTCTCATTTTTACTTTGGCACAGAGACAACATGAAATGTGTTTGGCTTATTTTACTTCCATCAGCAACATACAGCAGGGCACTCCATGCTCATTATGCTCATTGTAGCTGTGAAAAACCAAAGGATGCTGGTAATGTAGCTAAAGCCCGTCTGGAACAGGTGCAAAGCGTGACAAGTCTAGTGACATATTCTCACTTGTCTAGATGCTCGGGTGCCATGTGTCTATTACCTCTCTGTGTCATGGTCACTGGCTTTTAGCACCAGGAGTTCTTGTTGGAAAAGACTCCTGACAGTGTGATGCTGTTGGCATTCTTTCTTGTTGTTGTTTTTGTTGTTGATTTTTTTTAGAAATTAACTTGTTTACCTTAGGCAAAAGTTTTCTATTTTAAAAGTGAAATTATTTTGGCTTTTGGATTTACACATAGGACTACAGATTTGCAGAACTGTCAGCATCCTAACAGAGCTGACTTTTTAGGGAATGGAGACCAAACCTGCCAGATCTGCTTGAGGTCCTGTGGGATGTGTTTTTCATTGGGATTGGTTACCCCTTTTGTGCCTCTGGTGACTACAAGTCATGATAGTCAGCAAAGCTAGTTCATGTACCAAAAATGCTACTTTGGCTTTTAGATTGAGGTATACAGATAAGTGCTGGAGACAACAAACCTTATGAGGCTTCTGTCAAACAGAAAACTACTAAATTGTTGCTGTTCTGAGATAACTTTGAACCACTGAAGGCTTGTCCATATGGAAATGATGTTTTTAAGAGCCCCAAAATTCCTTTCTTTTTTTGAAAATGTGTTTCAGAGTAAAAATATCTTGAAACGCCACCCTTGTGTGTTCGCGTGGACAGCCAAAACGCAGCCCTTTGGAAACAATGATGGAGGTTTTTTTTCCATCGTGTTGTGTTTACAGTTTGTGAAAAGCTTTACATGCTCCACGCCTTGTTTCCTCTTCATGGTGTATTTTTGTGGCAGTGTTACAGTGCCACATACAGGCCTGGCATGGTCACTACAACTGTCATTTTCTACATTTCCGCGTGGATAAAACATTGACGAAATCATGTTTTTTTGGTATTGTACGCTTTCTGATTTAATAAGAAATGCACATAAATTTTAACATAGCAACCTAAACCAAAATAAATATTTTGTTATTTTAATTGTACTTTGCACAAACTGGATTCAGATGACATTTAAAGTACATCTAGATCTAGTCATGGTGATAATTTAGAAGCTTAGGTAAATCGGACAGATTGAGCTGAGCATTAAAAGTGTGGCTAACCAAAGCTAGCTTTGATGTTTCAAATTTATTTGGCTGAAGAATTCAAATACCTTCAACTTAACTTGTTTTAGTAAATACTGTAACTGTAAGAAGCTACTTTTTAAAAGTTTCATTAAAGGCCTGCAGTACATTAACTTATTTTCTTTTGCAAACATGAAGGTTGCTATTTGAAAGCTAATCAGGAATTTGGGGCAAAAGTTGTACTATAAGTAACACCATGTCCCAAGGTGCTTTTTTCAAGTTCTGTCAGCTGCCGCCCCCAAGAATTTTGCTCTCAAGCCTGTACTTCATTTTAATAATTAAACACTTTTATTAAAGAGGGAAAAAAGTGCTGGAGTAACATTTTATAAGCTAATCAGCATGTCAGCTGTTAGCTTAGTAGTTACAGCTCACTAACCCGTGGGGATCACTGTGAAGCTAAACACCTACAGCCAAATATTTTACAATACAGTTGAATTTTGCAATTTCTGCTTGGCGTGGCAATGCCCTAAAGGGTTTTTGTTTGTTTTTTCTTAAAGGTAAAATGTCTTTTGTGGCTAAAACAAAGGCAGAATGAATCAGAGCTTTTTCTTCCCCTCTATTGACTTACAGTACTGAGAATAGACCTCTCACTGTTTAAAAAAAAAAAAAAAAAAGGAGCAGAATGTTTCAGAGATGAGTTTGAGTTTTCAGCCTGCAGGCCTGCCTGGCTGTTCCCTCCCTTACTGCCTGTATCTGTTCTCACAGCTGCAGTATTTTGACAGGACTACTTGCTGCTCGACCCCAGCTGCCCAGCGGCCACTGAGAGATTTATGACTCTCGCCGGACCATTTACATTCACCATTTCATTTGTGATTTTCTGTGTGTGTCTGTGTGTGTATCTCTGCAAACTCGCACTGCGGGGCTCCATTCAGACTCTAGCGAATGCCGTTCCATGTATTTTGCTTGTGGCCGTGTTAAATTGTCCCACAGCCTCTGGCCTTTAGAATCTCACAGGACCCATTTGTTTTCTGCTTTTCGTTTTACCCAAATCAGCACTTTGGTATTCGACAATGATGCAAAACAAAAACCGTACAAACTAATGTGTTGGATCTTACAGTAATAAATATGTATTATCTAAATTGCAAAGTTAAATAAAGATACAGTCCATGTGCAAGGAATGATTTAAAAGCACTTTTCATCTCTTTAAATACCATGTCATACATAAATAATCATTTTAAGACCCCAGGCGAAGCACAAGCACCACTTACCTTTATTCTAAAAAATGACAAGAACAACAACAACTTTACCTTTTATTTTTAACATTTCTTAGACATACATTCCATCACAAATAATAATAAAAAAAAAACATCTGTGCTGTAAGTATATTAGGACTCTATTAATGTGGGGCCCAAGGCAATTGACCACTTTTTCCTAGTGGTAAGTCCACCTCTGACCATGTCACTTGTTTACTTGTAGTTTGATTGGGCCGTTGTCTTTAATCAGCACCAAACTTTAGATCCCTGTAAAGCAGTCCTTCACTGTGTCTCTAAAGGAAGTCAGAAAGTACTTTGGCTTGGTATGTTCCTAAAACTGCTTCCATTTTTGTAGTTTTTAAAAAATGTATATATACATTCTTTTTTTAAACAGTAAATGGGGCAAATTTTGTAGGACAGAACATTGGAAGGAAACGTGCATATTAATATTTTATTAAAATAAATTCTCTTGTCATTGCTGGGCAGTAGCTGTTTCCTGAAGCTATGCACCTTTTCCAGTATATGCTGGTCTGGTCTGGCTGTAAACTGGGCCAATCTCTGGTGTGAGCCTTTCCTCCAGAGACAGATGCTGTGCCTCATGTCCAGCCTGTTAGACAGCACGGAAGGGGCTAGACGGACAGCCCTTCACCCTGCCACCACCTAAGGTGTCCAGCGAGTGTCACGCAGAGCAGAGGAGGCTGCGGTCAGACCCAGACAGCCGTTACCTCCATATGGCCAAATCAGACCTGGACTGAGACACAATTTGTAAAGAGATGTGAAATACACCGTCTTCATCTCTCACACTAGACAGAAAGGTTGTGTCTCATTAAGAGCTAAACACAGTTATCTTCAAACTACCAAAAAAACCCAAAACAAATCATGTTAGGTTGACTGCATAACATAGAAGATTTTCTGTTCTTGGGTTGAGATGAAGGCAGATGATCTGCTGTTGTGACCCCTAAAGAAAGCTGCCAAAAGAAGAAGGTCTTGATGCAGGAAAAAAAGGGAAAAGAAATGGATTTCTTATCAGAGAAACCCAACAATCACTCTTTTATTTCTGTTTTTTCAATCACTGTGAGATTTTGAGCTTTGCAGAAACCATTGACTCTATCTGATCTGCTATTGAAACTGACCTTTCCATTTTCCTTAGATTTTTTTTTAAGCCTTAACGAGTTGTCTGCCTGTCTACCTGGGTCAGTAAGTTTGACCTTTTCACCTGTGAGCACAATACCGCTTGTCAAGTCTCTCATACATGTGCAAAATAGATTTTTTTTTATTACATGTCAGAAATATACAACAACTCTGTTTTTTTTTTTTGTTGTTGTTTTTGCCAAACACTACAGTCGGAACTAAGATTGTTTTATTTAAAAAAGTTAATAATAAATGTGTACATTTTAAAAAAGCTCTCTCCCAGTAATATTAAATGAGCCCCATAGAAATGAACTGTGCTGCTTAACACTGATCATCTGGTGTCTTCCATCATGGTTATAGCTGCTCACTGGAGCTCAGCCTGGTGATAATACCACATGATTTAGAGGTGCATATGTCCTCATCACTGGCACTGTGTGTTGCACGTCTTCTGGTTTCTGTCCAAAAAAATTATAGCAGGAAATGGGTGAAAAGTCATTGGCAGCTTAACACAGAAAACAGTATCATTGGATTGTGTGAGAAACAACAGAAAAAGTGTTACTGAGCCGCAAGACAAAGTAAAAAACGCACCAAGACTGAAAGCTTCTCAACATCTTGTGTTTTCATGGTTCCCATTAGCTGATTTATTCTGTTTGTGTGTATAAAGGGGTCAGAGTCGGGGGTAAAGTAAAGGTCCAGTGTGGATGAGGGGGAGGCTGTGGCAGCAACAATCGCTGTTTTGCTCTACTGGCCAACAATCTCCCTCTGCGTTGGCTCTGATAAGCCCAAGATGAAAGCCCTTTCTCTGGGCACAATCATGCACTCTCTTTTCTTTGCTCCGTCCAGACAAAGCGAAAGATGCACATATGATGCATGAACCCGCAGCTCCACAATGCAAACCTAAACGCGCATATTTGCACTCACTATTTACTTGTAGCGCACAGAGGGAGAATGACAAAAGGTCCATCCATTCATCAGTTTTACTGCTTTTTTCCACTTTTACGATGGTGTAAAAACGTCACTCGGGCTCTTAGCACCTGAGGACTTATCAGCTGTTATCAACCTCTCCCTGATTTCCACACTCACCAATCAAGCCAGCAGCTTGGACAAAATGATACAAGGCAGGAAGAAAAAGGAGTAAAGATGAGAGAGGTGTAAATAGATGAGGTAAAATGGGATGGGTAAAAGGTTTCAGTAAGGAGAAAGTAACTATAAAAGCTTGGAAAGATGAGTCGTATGCCATTGAGGAGTCTTTTAAACCCCCCCACATTCTCCTTTTAACCTCTCCAAAACAGCATCTCACCCTCCTTCTCCTCCTATCACTTATCAGTCACCAGACTCTGTTCCATTTCACTGCCCCTGTCTGTCTTTCCCCTCGTCTTTTGGACTCATTAATGCACTTTGGCATCATTCCGCCTTCAGAGGTGCCACGGATTTGTTGTTAGAGGGACCCTGAAAAAAGAAAGATACCATTTGAAGGCAGAGAAGTGGCCTGTCATTCTCGTATAGCAAAGAAAGACAGTCATTTTGTCTAGTCTTGCTGGGTGCTGTCAGCCAATGACTATTATACACTTCGAACCTCATGCCAGAATAACCTAATAATACACCTCATGGCCACATGCTGCAGGGTATGTTTTGTCAGGTTAGACAGATTTGAAGATGAACCATCTGAAGCAGTTATTGGATGTGGTGCAGGCATTTGCAGCTATAGAGAAAAATGCACACAGGAAATATTTACCAAAGAAATCCCTAAACATCCCTAGCAGTCAGAGGAGGGCAAACATGCTGAAACAAAACTTGTATGGCATAGAAAGCTCTAACGTGGTTCACATTAGCATAAAATTTCTCCAAGTCAGATCTTTGACAGCAAAAGTGAAAATCTCTTCTGAGAGGAATTGTCAGTTAAATAACAACAGGTAAACCTCCACTTTTTCTATCTCTTTATTCTCTTTGCCAAGAATTTTTTTTTCATCATGCACACACGTTTGTTGAGGAAAACATGAATGGTGGCTTTGAGTTCTGAATATTTACAGCAGATTGCTTTTATTTTATTTTGACAGCTTCGCTACAAAATATTTTCACGGCTTTATAATTCTGCGTGCAGTGTTTGCCTTTGAGTTAGAAGCATGCTAAAATGCAATCAGCTATTGTCGTGCTGCTGTCGAGCAGGTTTTCGGCCTACAGGGTGTATCCTGGGACCAGGTGGTCTAAAGGGAGATCTGGTTACATCAGAGAGCCAGTGTTGAGTTCCCACTTAACCAACTTGGGTTTAGAAGTCATTAGGCCCACTCAGAGCCTGGCATCGAGTCCAGTTACAGATAGAATAACACAGAACCATCTGCATAGTAGGGGGGGAGATTACATTTAGGGGTAGGTGTAACCATAAGCCTTATGCTGATATGGGAAATGTCCTAAGAAATGTCTTTGCTTTTTTGTTCCTTGTTGTTTGTAAAAATGTGGAGCACAAAATTTGTAGGTTTTAAGATTTAGGATTGTGCTCAAAAGCAAGATATAGGATACAAAAGAATAAAAATTTTTATGTCTATATTCACAAACATACAGATTATTCAGAAACTAGAACATACACAGGTCATGTAAATACAAACTACTAGAGGTATTTGTTCTGAAATTTGAACCACTTTTATGTGCAAGTAAAGCCTGATGTTTAATATACATGCCGTTGTTGGCGTTACAAACTGCATCTCGTGACAAAACTGACATTATACCAGCTGTGTGTATGAGTGTGTGTGTGTGTGTGTGTCTGTGTCTGTGGGGGTCTCTCTCTGGTCCATCAATATAAAAGAGATGGGCCAAGTGTCTCCGCCTCCTTTTGTTGTTCAAAACTGAAGCCATGAGATCCAGTGTCTGCACGCTAAAAGCAGTATCTCACCAGGCTGTGACTGCTGGTGAACGGAGTCACTCACAAGGGAGTCTCCAGGAACATCCCGGTACATTCACAGGATGTCTCAATTTTCTCGTGTGAGTCAAAGAGGCTCAACATTTTGTCACTTGAATTTTGACCATAACAGTTGCTGTTTCACATCCCTATATTTATATGTAGTTGCAAGCTGCACAAGTCGCAGGTTGAAAACAGGAAGAGCAGCAGAGCAGAAGACAAGAGAAGCGAGTACTTTATAAAACTAAACAAAAAATAAATTAAACAAGCACCCAGACTTGTTTACTACAGAGCAAAGCTGTACTTTCATACATGCAAAATGTTGTTTATCACCATTCATTTTTAATAGGTGATGTATCCCTTAAAAATGACAAAAAGGACTAATTTTGTTGCACCTAAATTTATATAAATTGGTCAACTTTATGGTTTTCTTCACATCTACCAATGCACTGATGTACCCGTATATGATTACAGCTGTTGGCTTTTAGTTTTTGTGTTGTCTCACATGACTTTAGCTCCAAAATGAAGCATCCTCAATTTTCTAAATAAGTTCCAAAACTGGACTTAATAGGCCATAAGACATGTCTCAGTCTTGTTCCTTTGAATCTCACACATTCACACACAAATTGTAGACTTGCTCACATTTTGAAACCATTGCACTAAGAGCAGATCTTGACTGGTTGAATGGGAGGGAAATTACACAACAGCTTGTCTCTCACTTTACTAACCAGCCATGCTTTTGGATGAAGGCAATTTTCATCGAAGGGTGAGCTTTTCCGCTGCTCACATCTAGTGAAGTGTAAATGAAGTGCAAAGTCATTTTTTTTTTTCCTTCACCGAAGGGCAGACTGAGGAAGCTTTGCGTTATGAATAATGCTAATGAGTTAGGTGCTTCCAGAGAACATAAACATGCATCACTTTAAAAAGGCTAAAGTTTGTTGGGAAGAGAAAAAACATTAAGTTTACACTTCAGGCTTTTAAAAAAAAAGATTTCCATTATGCCAACAGCGGCACATAAATTTTTAACTATTTTTGCTCTCATAGTAATTTTTTTCCCCACAATCTTCAACATTTTTGCTAATTATGTATCTAGAGCTTTTTTTGCCTTCAACCAAATCTTAAAAATGGTCGTAAACTTGATGTTATTTCAACCTTATGATAATGTTAGAAGAGTTAACTTTAGATAGCAAGTTAGCAGCTCAGTCCAATAGGTTTTATTGTTGAGGAAGCAAGATGATTGAACTTTACTTCCACTTTGAGTGAAAATCTGTCATTATGGTCCTCTCAGAAAGGTTTTGTCCATTAGTGTCCAAACATCAGTGAAGTGATAGGTAGACAGGACAGCTATGCTGTATTACATTTGCCTCAGAAGTTGGAACTTACATCTGTAAATGTCAACAACTCAACTGTATTCAAATTGAAAAAAGTGGGATTTGCTAATTGTGCTAAAGTATTATTAGGAATATGAGTTTATGACTATATGTGCATTCAAACTCTGTAGCAACATGTTGACTAGCATGATTTGTAAAGTAATATATCTGTGACTGCTTTAACAAGATTCAAAATGACAAGTGTAAATTAGTTTATTACTGCAGCTGTCATCAGTTTTCATGCACAAGGCAGCCATATTAGAGTTTGAGGTTGGAAGTGAGAAATTCCCAACTTTTTAATTCCGAAATTTGACTTTCAGGACATGACTTCTATTAATGTAGCAAAGGAAATGACACACACATGCTAGAGTGTGTGTGTGTGTGCGCGTGTGTGTCCATGATCACTCTGCAGCTTTATTTTGTTTTAGATTTTTATGATTCTCGGTACAGCTCTGCCCCAACACAACAGGCTGTCACATTGCTCTCTACTCGGTCTGAAATAAACCTGGACGCAGTTGTTCAAAACCTTCTGCAGAAAGAACCTAAAATCTCTGAACTTCTAGGATATTATAAACATAGACTGCTGTTTGCTCCCCCCACGCCCCTCCTTCTACTCATCAATAAATGTAATGTCAGTGCTTTTCTCTGAGGATCTGACAGGAAAACAGTAGCTTCTTTCCAAACATATTTTGGTCTACCAGCAATCAGAGCTGAACTTCTGTAGCCTACATGTATGCCTTCTTTCCTGCTTTAGGCTGTGGTCCCTTAGCACATGCAGTGCAGACCACTTCCTATGTTTAGAGGGCCTTAAAGCTGACTTGGAAATTCTTCCTTCTGAGAACAGCAGCTGGTCAACTTAATGAATCATTACAGATACTCTCTGCTGGGTGATTGGATCACAGCAAATTACTATTATCACTTAGTTCCACTAACTTTGGATTTTTAATTGGCCACTATGAGTTAAATGTTTTCAGCCAGTGTTCAGGCCTAGTATGGTAACAAAATGAGAGCGATATGGTTGCATTTAGTGTCACAATAGGAAACATCACCTTTTAAATTAATGAAGCTAACTTATGTGTTTTTGCTAGCGTTGCAGCAGTTGTTGATTATTATTATTTATTAGGAGTATTTGGTGTGTTTTAATGCAATTTACTGCTTTCCTAACAAACATAGGTCACTATTTCAGCAGTATAGCTACAACCTAACTATCAGGTTTTGAAGAGAATTTGGACCTAAAATGCAGATTGAAACAAACAACTCAAAGAATAAACTAAATTTAAATTTTTAATTTTAAAATTAAATTTTAAAAAAATTAAACACTGATGAGGCAGCAAAACATACTGAAGCTAACAAGAAGACACAAGGACATTACTTAGGTGTGGCAGACAACCAACAATGGAAAGCAAAGAACCAGAACATATAGGCTGGGGCTGATGAAGAATTGGACACAGGTGACTAATTGTTAACAAGGAACAGGTGAGGATGGTTAAGGCAGACTGATAAGGAAGAGTACTGACTGAAGGAGAAGGTGGCAGATAACACAGGGAGAAAAAAACCCGTAGGGAACAAAAACTGAACACAAGAATGAAAACACATAACTTAGAAACTTATGACAGATCTCAAAAACATAACATAATAAAAAAACCTAATACAAAAGATTACAAAAACATAAATTCAAAATACTCAAATTCTGACAGAAACATTTTGAAATTTGAATGATGGTGATGAATAGCGCATGAATTTGGACATTTTTCATTTAAAGTTACCCAAAATCTTCTAAACATTTCACATATTTTTCAACAATATGTTCCTACACATGTGCCATAAAGAAATTGGGAAGCTGTGTGCTAAAATACTTATGTGAGAGATTTATATGAATATATGTCAGAGTTTTACAAACAGTCAGAAAACCTCATGAAAGTTTAAAAAAAGACATTTTAGGGGTTTGGCTTTTCAAACATATTTGTTAACAAAGCCAAGTTTGTCAAATTTCTCAAGATTTGAGTGAGTATAAGAAAAATACACACCATCAGTTTGTCAACAATGCAGTACAAAAATAGCTGGCATATTTATATGGAGATTGTTTGTGGCTCAGCTTTCCCATACAGATGAGTAAAACATAACCTCTTTGTGAACTCTGCCATTTGGTTGAATTATGGAGGGTCTAATCAGTGACCCCCGAGAGTCTAATTCAGACTTGTTGCCAGTGTGTGTTGTGGGGGGGGAAGACGGGCCACTCCATTGTTAAGCTCAGCTCACTGGATGTTGCTCTAACGGCAGATGAGAGATTAATGGTGATATAATGAGTGTGGGGAGGACACAACGCAACAATAGAGTCCTGCTACAACACAGGCCAATTACATTAGTCAGTAAAAGGCAACTATCCGCATCAGTGCACAAACACCCAATTATACATGCATAAAATGCACATGGAAAAACATTCAGATAATCCCCAGGCACACAAACACATTCAAATGTACAAATGTGAAAATGAAAGTGGCATTTATTGATTTCTCGATGAGGAGTTTTTGCAGGCATCCAGCTTTAATGCTCACTGTGTCATCAGGAGACAAAACAAACGGAGCTAATTCTCAACCCGCCATCTCCTGATGTGACAAAGGGAGGCTAATTTGCATCAGTGACATCGTGTGCAAGAAAAAAATAAAAAAAGAAGAGCACAGCAGCAGGGCTGGATGCCCACTCTTGGATTGCGGTAATGGTGATTTGGTTGCTAGGATGTTGAGGGTAATGAATGTCTTGTTGATGCAGTTTGTCATAACCTGTGCCATCCGTGGCTGCTTGAAGACACAGAGCCTATTAGTTAAATGGAGACATGATGTATTAGCCCACTAAGAAGAAGGCATTAGTTATTATATGGGAGGAAATTAAGAAAACTCTTAGGCTACAGTTGATATTTAATAAGATTATGGAAAAAATAATGTCTCTATCACACTTCTTGACTTTTCACATCAGGGGTTTAGCTTTAAGCCACAGATTGAAGGGAAGGATTTCTCAACCGAGTTTTGAATCATCACACAGTAGGAAGTTGTTTTTGCCTTTAACGTACCAGCACATGAACAGGTAAGGGTGTCTACGGAATAAAATAGAATTTTCATTGTAATTCCAAAAAGGGCACTGCAAAACAAGTCTTGCTCCATTCCAAGAGTAAAACAGTGAAATACATCTGTATTCATGAAGCCTAATTGAAAGGAAGGCTGCCTCGCATATAGAAGTAGCACAAAGAAGAGGAAATAAGATGGTTCCTAATGCATTTGCTGACAGATAACCTCTGATTTCCCCCCACTTACATCAGAAATGGCTGCTTGGAATGACAATCACAAGTCAACAGTTTCTGATGCCTGTGTGAATGTTTCCACTACGAGCGTTATACTAAAGAGATGAAGAAAAACGACAGATGTCTTTGTTTAATGGGCTGCTTCAGAAACATGGAAGACATTTTACCAACCAAGTCAAATGGGTTGACTAACAGTGACCGTGGTAAAAAAAGGAGAGTTACTAGACAGCACAACAAAGGCAAGAACAAAGAATGTAAAGGAAAATGTGAAGATTAAAAATGTTGAAGTCTCATCAGTTGTTACAACAAGTAAAACATTAAGAAGAAAAGCTAATCATGAGCACTCATTGTGTGTGAAACCTATAATCAAGAGAAAAACCCAACAATATGGAATAAACGTACATAATTACAGTGCAAAAACAAGCCTGTGCAGAGAAACCTAAACAAAACTGTGTTGCTAAAATTTATTTTAACACAACTACGAAAAAATAAATAAATCTGCACAATCTTTTCAACTGAATAAAGAAATAAAGTTACATGAAATCTTTGAGGATGTCCTCATTTGGATGTGCAAAACCGTCGTGTTAGTTGGCGTTAACAGGAACAAATCACATGTTAAGCAGGTGTTTATAATTGCCAGTGACTGAAAAGTGTTGTGGCAGAAATAATAACGAAGACAGGAAGATTCAGCTTGTTGATTTATGTCAACTGAATACAAAAGGAATGTGAAGCAGAAAATCCCAGAGACAAGATGATTCCAAGCAGCAGAATGTCTAACCTAAAACTGTAAGATAAGCTTTGTATAAAAGGCACTATCAAGAGAAAAAATAGAAAAGACTGGATTGAACCTCAACCACTGAAGACATTTGGCCTTTTCATGTTGTAATTTTCACATTTCAAACCTATTTATCATCTTAATGGTTTCTCAAAACACTGTATCCTGCTAACATGTTTTTTTTTCTGTACATAGAAAAGAAAAAAAACTGTGTTCCAGGACATAAATCAACAGAAAATGCTTTGTGGCAGGTACAAGAACTTCAGTGAGACTGTTCACGCTTTAGTGAGCCTTGTTAAACATGTCTCTTGTGAGTTCCTCAGTTTTTACAGTCTAAGATTACATTTAACATAAGTGCACAAATACGTGTTTGTTTTTGATATAATTGCCTAACAAGCTTACTCTTTCCAATATTTCACTTTGTCAAGACTGTGCAGGAAAGTTGCTCTAAATGAGTCCAGTGAACATAATCATTGGGACATTTTCCCAAAATAAATCAAGCTTAAAAATTCTTAAAATACAATGTTCATTCATGACCCAGCGTTCCTCGAAGGAATGCATATGGCCCCCCACTTTTCCCGACAGAGTTTCAAATCTTTAAAATAGCTACTACCACATCAATTTTACCTCAATATCTGTAAAATTATAGCCATTTTGTGTTGGCTAAAGTCGATTAGCTGTGGCAGTCATCTGATATTTAACTGTCTCCAAAAGTCCAATAGCACTTGGAATGAGTGTTAATGACTCTCAGCTACAACCACATTTTAGCACAGTATCTGTAAAATTGACTGATTTATAGTTAATTTTGTGTTTCATAAAATGAGTCGACTGTGCTGGCCATCTTCAATTGGATAGGCTCCAAAGTTTAATCAGTTGTAGACATATATCCAGTCATTATTTTTTGAAAGTTTCATTGAAATCATTGTAGTGGTTTGTTAGTTATTTTGTTTACAGGCAGACACACACACAGACAAAAACATTATCCTCTCCCTTCAACTTCCTGTGTTGGACAATGAATAGCATTCTGTATCCCAACTATGGATTGATAAGACGCAAATCACTCGACGATGGTACCCGTTATGTTTGACATTTTTACAAGTTAGGCAGATTCTGGCTTTGGAAGTGTAATGAGAATTATAAACAAGAACAACGGGTTTTTTAGCCTTGCATAAATAACAAAGCATCAGCTGCAGAGCTGCAAAGTCAATTGTGTTGAAGGACACTCCAGCATCGCACATGCTTCATAATGAGAAGTCTGAATACAAGATAACCAGTTGAAGGACAGAACAGCAGACTTATAGTTTCAGCAAGTATCCTTAAACAGGGACGTACAGGACTCACTGGTCTCTGTTGTTGCTGTGAGACTACTTAAAGCACGCTTCTCTTTAGCTAAAAGGTAGAGCTTTATCTTTACGCTTCCCCAGATTGCATGATCTAACATCTAACAGCAAGCCTGTTCTGTGAAGAATGATTCCTGCAGGAAACGCACTCTAATCTGCTGCGCACAGATACTGTGTGATGTTGAACGACTGACCTAAGCGGGCTACTTAACATCCATCCCGACAGCAGCTGTTAAATCCATGTTTCATGTTGTCATGTCGACTTCCTCATGCAGAACTAATTGGTTGTTTTTGCCTGTTGTGCATGAGCCAATGCCTGTAAAAAAAGGAGAAAAAAACAACTCAAGGACACTCATAACAACTTCTACTCACAGTCACGGCCATAGATGCAATCACAGGTGAGCTGAACTGAATTTTATCCAGTAGGAGTCCTAATAAGAGGCCTGAGTGAAATCTCCTTGAACCTGTTGCCAAAGCTAATCACACACACACATTCATACCTCTAGCCACCAACACTAATCTTCCCCCCTTTCCGCTCTCTGTCCTTGTCTGATTTGCATTTTGGTTAACACTCTAATTGCCTCTCATTAAATACTTTGTCACTTTGATTAATTGGTGTGATACAGAAATGTAAAACAGCGGAGCGTTACGATGCGCGGCGAGCAGTCGCTGATTGGAAAAGACGGTCGTGCCCGGCTAAAAATGCAAAACAGAGGTGAAGTGTTAGTCGTGTAATTAAAAATAAATAAAGTAAATAAAGTCGAGTCAGGATGTTTTCCATGATCCCGAGGTAACAAAAAGTTTTCAAACTGGAGAACTTTGCTGCCATTTACAACGCAAGATTTCCTTTCTGGGTTAAAGAATAAGTAAGGGAAACTTTTAAACGCTGTAAAATTTAATTTTTTCCAATTTGAATCATGATTTGTTTTTTCTTGTAGCAATCTGTCATGTAAAATTAGGAACTTTGTCTATTTCTTTTGAAGCTACAACAAGTAGTGGTTAAAACATTCCGCTACAAGGATCTGTTACATTATCAATTGTCACAGATTCCTAAATATAAAGAACAATAATTTACTAGTTATCTAAAAAAAGACTTTGGTGATTGACTTTATTATGCCTGTTAGGTAAGATATACAATAATACCAGGAGTACAATATTGGAATACATCAAACTAGACATAACAATGGTTGCTGTGACAGTAAAATATTTTCTACTGGAGCCAGTATCTCACTATACTGTGACAAATTGCAAACTGCATTCACAAGTGAAACGCTTGTGGGGTTTCTCAGTTTCCTCTTGCAACTTGCAGAGCACTGTGTTGCATTGATTTTGCTGCAAAGGGGGAAAAAAATCAAATCAAATGTCTTGAAATAGTCGCCAAGTTGTTGCGTCATTGGGAACCCATCTCAATAGTTTCTTATAATAGTTTCTGCAAGTCAAACGTGTGAGAAATGTATGAAAAGACGTGACCCGACCATGTAGAATACACCCTGCAAACTAGCTCACAGCCATATCAGAGCATCACTGCAGACTGCTTGTGGCACTCTTGTAATATTTATGAATCGTTTCAGTAGTTTGACCATGCCACCCAAAGGCGAGAAAGCAAATGTCACACCTAGCTATTGCCTCATCATACAACATTCACACAGTGGTTGGATGGCTGTCACCATTAAAAAAAATGTTATTTTGTATTTTGCTTGACAAAATTAAAAGTTCCCGGCATTTTTGTTACTGCTACTAAATAACTGGCATATTTTTAGTTGCCAACTCTTCAACATTCGCACAGAGAAACTGGTAGAACTTTCTCAATCTCTATACCTAGGATGGCCAATCCTGGTCCTTCAGGGCCACTATCCTGCATGTTTCACTTGTTTCCCTTCACCAACACTACACATTTGAATCAATGGGTGATTAACAGGCTTCTGCAGAACATGAAGAGGTGATTTAACCACTGAATCAGGTGTGTTCGAGCAGGGAAACAAGTTAAACTTGCAGGATAGCGGTCCTTCAGGACCAGGGCTGGTCACCCCTGCTCTTTACTGGGGTGGAACAAAGTGAAAAAAGGAAGACCCAAAATTCTAGCATCTTTTAAAAAATGATCAAAACAGTCGACCACAATGTATCGATAACTGCAGACCGAAAAACTTGCTAACAAAACTAACAGCTTCAATTTTAGTGACATCAGTCAAAGCATGGCGCATGGAAGAAAAGGGCAAAAGTCTTTATTCAGGCTAGGGTAACTGCTTGCCAAATGAGTGTTTGTTATCATTTTTCTGTCTCAAAAAACATTTTTTTTAGCATAGATCATTTATGCCAATGGTGCTAATGGTGCAAAATTATTAAAAGCTATCGTATTATAAAAATAAAATTTCAAACTCTCTTTTCCACACACACAAAAAGAAGCAACAAAGGTTTATTTTTAATTTGTTTAGCTGATTTTTTTTCCCCCCTGGTTTTGTTCAATACCACAGTATTTTGATCTCGTGTCGGGTGCGATTCAGTTCACTGATCATACAGCCACAAGTTCCACAGCCTGCCACTCAAATGTATGAAAACAATCATCTTTGCCTTTGTTGCCAGAGCTGATATTGTCTGTAAGAGACTTTTATTATTGAAATGAGACATTTATGACAGCGAGCCCTCCTGAAGCAGCTCAATGCGGGGAAAGAAATGAGATTTGGCAGGTCGCTGCGGCACACCACCTGCGTTTCCTCACTCATCACAATATTCCACTTTCTATGAATGGAAAAGCAGTCTTTTCTTGTATTGAGCTGAAGTTTACAGAAATCAAGATCTGGGGGATCGGAGGATAAAGAAAGCTGTCTCCTCAGGGGCCGGGGAGGTCAGTGTTGAATAGATGAGGGCAGTGTATTGTTTCGTAGTCCATTGTAGGCCTATTCAGTGAGAGGTGCCGGCATTATTCAGTCTATCGTGGTTAATCCAAACAACTACATTGTATAGATGTTTCAAGTCTGTCTGGGAGTGATGTAATGCTTAAATTGAGCATGAACATGTATGTATGTGTGTGTGTGTTTTCTGTTTGTTTCCATTTGCTCACAATGACACCATATCTGTCAGATTTAGCTGTGAGGTTGAGTGGTTTCGCTCTTATCTCAGTTCAGCAAACACATCCATTCACGACTGCAGCCACACACACAAACAAATACGTATTTTTATCTCCGAGTTTTTCTTATCGCGCCTGTTTGTATTCGAGGGAGGAAACAACATTTAGCCATCTTAGTGGCAAATTGATAAAATCGTGACATGTTTAAGGGTTGACACAAGCAATCTGCTCTATTGAGTGGACTGAAAGCTTCACGTCAAACACTGATTAGATTTTGCCGTTTTCCAAATCTGTTTTAACAATTCTAGCAGCCAACTCTCCATTACAATGTGCTAATAGGCAAAGTGTTGATTTATGCGTAGTCATGCTGTTAAATTTCAAAGCAAACTCAAACCCAAAGATTTAAACCAAGGTTGTCTGTGATCTGTGAGCACTCAAAGTATGTGTTGGGGGAAAATTCTCAGCTACTACCAAGACAAAATTTAAATCAATATCTGTTAAGTTGACTAAGTTATAGCTATTTCGGTGTTGTGCTGGTTGACTCCAAAAGTTAATTAGCTATAGATGTGCATCCAATGATTATTTTCCAGAGTGTTTTATTAAAATCCATCCAGTGGTTCATGAGATCTTTTGCTAACAGACACACACACATGCACACAGGTAGTTATTGCACATTATCGCCCACCAATCAAGCCAGAGGACAATAATAATTTACTGGACTGGATGAGTCAATTAAAATGACCTGGTAACTGTTTTAAAAAGGGTTTCAGCAGTGATTAGTTGGAGCATCTGTCTCTCACTACCTTTCTTGACGAAAAGTCAAGACAATTAGATCAATAAAGTCCTGGAAGCAAAACCAATCATTCAATAGTAGCAGCCCTTGTTGCAGCTGTCAAGTTGATTAGTCTGAACTTTTGTTTTTGGACACAATAAGAAATTGGCAAGATGGTTTCTCTCATTAACCGACTGATGAGTGAGTTTACAAACCCAGCTGCTGTGCAAAATGAAGACGTTTCTGAGAAAACTGAGGACACACTGCAAACAGTTTACTAGGTGGGAAAAGCCTGAAGTCAAATGTGTAATTTCTGACAAAAGAGGCATCTAACGAAATGCAAAGAACCTGCCAAACTTGCCTTGTCTTGTTGTTGTTCTCTGCATTGTCCTCTGTAATGAACTGCTCAGAATGGAGCCTTTAATGTCCGCCACTTTCAATTTTTGGGTGATGAAACGTACTGAAATGCAGCCAGAGATTTGAAAGCATCTGTAACATATTGTAATGCACATGTCATACACATAGCTGGACTTTATATGTATATATATATATATATATATATATATATATATATATGCACTGGTAAATCGTTATGTCTATCAATGCTCATTGGATAAACTCCTTACACAGCCATAAACACAAAAATTGCTGGTACATAAATATACATACATATATTACATATATGTATATATTTCTAAATATATACATATATTTTTGAATTATAAAGTGACTTTATGCTTCTCTGACTTCTGACTGCTTATGTTCTTTTAAGTCTTAATATTTATAAAGACACATTGAGCAAACAATGTGCTTTATTTTTTTATTTTTTTATTTTTTTTACTTTAATGTAGTATCAATTTGTTCTTTCAGAACAAATATTATCTGTCTGAAATCCAATCTTGATTTCCACTAACAAATGCAGGTCGTGCCTACAGCAGCTAAGGTCTTTTAACAATATGCTGTAAGCAAAAAGCAAAAATATTACACATCATTTGGGACTTCTAGTCTCTAATTCATTTTTTTTTCAACAAAGCATTCCCTTTTGTCTTGATGTTTCTGCATAAACAATGTCAACAACTCAGCAAGTTGCAGATAAAACAGACTTTTTAAGTTCTTTCAACTAGTTGAGGCATTTGGGTAATTGTTCTCAGTTGGAATTCACAAATTTGCATTTGTAATTATTTAGAAATTACACGAAAAGCACCAAAAGATCTGCAATTTTTTCTTGAATTTTCCCAGCTGGGGATAGATAAAGTTTAATCTTATATTACCTTAGAATTACTTCACAGGCATGATCAGTGTTCAGGCCCCCAAAAAATAGGTGTTTAAAACAACAAATATATATATATATATATATATATATATATATTTTAAACCAAGGCCATTTATACTGTATGGCACTGAACACAAATGTAAAAACACACTTAAGCTATAGTATATTCATTGTTCCTTAAATGGAGCCCACCCCATTGAACTTTGACCTTTCAGAAGGAGTGTTTGGACAGACAAGGCTTTGTTTTAAGGCTATTGGGAACCATTTTTATTGGCAATGATAACCTTTAACTCAAGAGGTATATATGAAGGCAGCATTGCATTGTTAGTTCATTACAGCAGTCCCCATAGATTGCCATGAACTCGCTCTATTTTTAGTGCTCCTAAGTGTTATATCAGACGATAAGGTGATGTTCTGTCTTTGTCATCTTGGTCACAAGAACACGGTGGAGTAATGAGGAAGGAATCATGTAATCAAAATGGAATTACTGTTTGATATTGATGGAATCCACGTGCCTGTACATCTCGGTGCATTTACTCTGCTCCTCGCATCTGCAGCTCAGTGTGTGACATCCAAGGCACACACACATGTACATAGATGAAATTAAACTACAACTCCTGTGGGGAATCAGTCCTTGAGCAAACATTAATATATCAATGACAGAGACACTGGAGGTAAATTATTTGATACACAAAACAAAGATTTTCTGAAGCGCATTGAAAATGTTAAGGTTACTCTCTGATACTTCAAAGTGAGAAATATAATGATTTATATATAAAAATATATCTAGTTACACATTAATGCAGTTAAATCAAAGACTGACAACCGTTCTCAACTTTATTCCC
Organism: Kryptolebias marmoratus; assembly: GCF_001649575.2. Lineage (NCBI taxonomy): Eukaryota > Metazoa > Chordata > Actinopteri > Cyprinodontiformes > Rivulidae > Kryptolebias > Kryptolebias marmoratus. The sequence goes on along the minus strand of NC_051447.1, from coordinate 14,497,038 downwards.
TTGTATGTGATACATAAAAACAACTATTACATGCACATATGCATAACACCTACACATTCTGAACCATTATTCTTGGTTTTAGTCACATCTGCTGGTGATTAATCAGCACCCAGTGAGCTCATCAACGGTCTGATTTCATAGAGGATCAACAGCAGGTAAAACGTGCATGCAGGTGGATGCACAATGACTTCCTCCCTTCCAGAACATTCCCAATAACTGAAGATTAATCTGCCCATCTGCTGCTCATTAAAAACTTAGAAATGTTATGGAACTTTTCCTCTGCTTTGTGGACCAGATAAATTGAACCAATATAAGCAGGGGAATGTTTGCAGCAGAAACACTATAACAGCAAAGTTAAAAGGTTTAATGCAGTGATCCTCATCAACTGGTGGACCGTCGGCTATATTTGGGCCCGTAAGCTCCTTCCATTTGGCCTGTGAAGTATTATATTATTTAAATTGTAGTTGTGAATAATAAATCAAATGCAATCTGATACTGTAATCCATTCACTAACGCGTACATGAACAGGGTTAACTCAGGCACATTAGAAAGAAAACTTGGCATTAAGCTCACTCTGACTTAGCAAGATGTGCTGAGATGATATTTGAGTTTTTCCATTGTTTTGCATTTGGAACGGAGGTACACTGCAGATGTGTTAGCTGGTAAAGCACATGTAATGCCTAATGCAGCTAGATTCAAATTAAATGAAACAAATCCCAAGTTTTAACAAAATTCTGCTGTTAGTGCTTACTTTCAAGCATTAATGGTGCCTAGCTCAAAACCTCTGTGGTAATACATTCTCTATTAAGAATAGTCAATTTTTCTAGTTTAGCATTTATTATCACATTTATGTACAGCGAATCATGGGGAAAGTCACAAACAACACTTCTCTATTAATAAACAGAAAAAGAAATGTAAGCATTCTTGAGAAACAGCCTCGCAAATGCTAATAATTTATCTCAGCAGAAACTCTAAGCAATTAAACCGACCAATCATAATTACTAGAAACATGGCTATTCAAAGGCTGGCTTGCATCCTGTCTGCTTAAAAAAAAATCGTCTTTGAGCTAATTTTGTTGCTGACCTCTGGTTTAACTCTGGTAACTGACATCATAAGTGTAGATGCTGCCATAGTTTGGCTACTAAATGGCTTTTTGCAACATACAGGTACTATGAATAAATCCAATGTAACAACAACTAATATGCCTACACTCAATACTAATATGCCTTCCAAAGGCATATTTTACAACTGCCTACTTTTGAGCACTTTAAAATGCATATTTTTTTTTATATTTAGAAGCTTTCTGAGCAATAATGATGCGGACAATTTACCCAGACATCTTTACACCTTTACATTGTAAAGGCTTGCTCAAAGATTTGATATTTGCAGTTGTTCAATATCATTGCAAATAATCACTTAACAGCGTGTGACAGACAGAAAATGAGCCTAAGAGAAGTCTCAGGCACAGGAGGAGCAAATCAATAGGCAAAGCAAAGTTTGCCATAGAGGGATTTGCAGATCATTGTGCAGGTTTTAACAAAGGAATAGGTCATTATAATGTCTTACACACACAAAGGTCTTCTGTGTTCCTGTGTGGCACAATCTTGTCTGATTATGTGAACCCAGTAAGTGGTGCTTGCTAAAACTTGTTTTCCCAGTGGTGCAAAGTCTACTTAATGCTGTCGGTCCCCATTTTGTAGCTCATTTGTTCTAATCTGTTTCACTATTCTGTGTTTAATGGGCTTAATGGTAGAAATTCGTCGTAAATAATGCATCTGAGTTAGACTGGTATGGAATAGAAGATAGTGTCTAACTAGAACAAGATAAAACGAGCCCATTAAGGCATGCTTTTAGCTTTTTTATCCTTAAGAAGATGCTAGAACCTGGCATATTACACAGTCAAGAATACTGTGAAGCAACTGGTGAGGAGTTGCAGTGTCTTTGTCTGCTGGAAAAGCATACTGTGTAGGTAAATTAACAAAGAAATGAAGGAACAAATGATGCACAAGCATCAAAAAGGTAATCAAATCTTTAATAAGAATGTCAGATCTCCTTCGACAAGCATCATCTCCATTCTTTACCATAGAAGTTACAAGAAATGCTTAAGATTTCAGTCAGGTGAAACAACACAAAACTCACTTCATCAGAGGTTTTTGTTTGTTTTTTATATTTAAGGTGAACGGGCGAGATTTCTCCAAGGCTGAACATGACGAGGCAGTGGCGGAGGCCATCAGGCGGGACCCCATCGTCGTCCAGGTTCTCCGACGAACGCCCACAGCTGCTGTTGTGCACAAGAACAGCAGCTCGCCGCAGGATGTGTGCGTGGTCGATGTTTGCACTCAAACAGACATCACCTTCGAGCACATCATGGCACTGGCCAAGCTTCGGCCCACTACCCCACCAGTACCAGACATCTGTCCATTCCTGCTCTCCGACAGGTGAGGACAAATGCTGATTGCATGTTGGAAAGGATTTAGCATTCCATCAATCCACTGAAAGTGACTGAACAGAGAGCCAATGACATTTTAAAGTTTTTCTCAATCCTGTGAACCAGTGCCAGGAAACTTTTGTTTTTTTAATTACTTTTTACAACAAATGAATGTAAAGCTTCCCGAAGGTTGCACTGCTGATCTCTCTCATTTCATTGTGGCTATTAAGCAGCTCTTTCACAGCGTGGAAACCCCAAGCAAAGCTATGTCCTGTGATATTATGCACAGCCAAACTGGGATACAATAATTGCTTCAGTGCGCTACATTCATTTTCTTTAATGGAGGCTTTTGCTGGGCGATTAAAATCCAATGGGCTGATAGAGAAGGCATCCTGATGCTGCATTCATTCTGTGGCTATTTAAAGGGCGTCGCTCGTCAGTAAATGAAATCAATTTGTCTTAAAACCCCACAAATATCCCAGTCTTGGTCAGTAATTATGGAGAGGCAGTCAGAGCGACAATTTCCAGAGGTCAAAGCTTTAATGAGGGGAATGGCTGGCGTTGCTTCTTGTTTGAAGTTTTGTTGCTAAACAAGAACACGATTATAAAAACCTGCAACATGCAAAGTGGTTATTAACAGTAGTTTATAAATAAGAATGGCATGAAAAATATTAATCTAAGATGGAAGAGAATGGTGCCAAAAAGGAAAAATATGTACATATGGAAAAATTTTGTGAATTATTGCTAAAATTCCTGTTTCTTCTCTTGTCTCCGTAGCTGTCAATCCATTCACACTCTGGAACATGAGTTTTATGAATGTCCAGAGTATCTGTCTAATACCCCAGCAGAGATGGAGAGGACTGAAGAGTATGAGTTTGAGGTAGAGTTTTGCATCCTAAATGTACCATTTAACATGTTTTTTACTCTTTCATGTGTAGATTCATCTATTTTTGTCTTTTATCAGCTTTAATAGTCTACAGAGAATCTGTTAATGTGCTTAAACAATCGATACCTTCCCCTTTTGTGGCATCAATAGTTTGGCAGATGCATCATGCCAGTCAGACAAAGCATCTTCAGGTCCTTCCAGGAGACAGCGATAAGGTTATATTCGCTTTTGTCTGTGATCCTCTAAGGTTTAATAGGCGTTTCCTGGTTCAGTGAACTGCATTGTGGGTTATTAGGATCCCTTTGCTGCCAGCTGTGGCCTTTTACCTTAAAGCATCATCCATGAGAAAGGGCCTCAGGTTTGGGTCGGGTGGTGGCAGAGGGCTTGTGTGTGGTAATAACAGTCGTATCAGAACAAAGTTGGCTGAACAACACACACCTGCCTGACATACACACACCAAATCAGCTGTCCTCGTTTCTCCCCCTGTCCATCCATGTGTATCTAACTGAAACCAGAATGGTTTTCCTCCTGAAAGGAACTGAATTGGGCTGCCATTCCCAGGAACATTACTTCTGACTGACAGGTTGTGCTTCACTTCAGACTGATTGTCCACAAGGGTACGCCTGCTGTCATAATATTCCAGGTGGTTCTGCCAAATCCATCATACTGTAATACACACCAGGTAACAGTGGAGTTTCAGAGTTATGACTTTGACAGAAAGCATGAATGCTTTGATTGTTAAAGTAAAAAGAAGAGGTCAGCAGGTGAAATATTACATCATTTCCCTTAGAATTAAAAATATATTAAAATCATTTGCAGCAAAGAAGAATTTTCACTGCATATGTATACAAGTATGTACCTCTATTTGAGGCAAAATACTGTTTAATAATGGCACATTTTAATGAAAGCTCTGTTTGATCACAAGGTTGCAAAGTGCAGTTAATGAAGTGGCAGCAGTGTGCCAGACAGTAGTCACTTATCAACTTGCTAAATTAGTCTTCTTTTAATGTCGCAATTTGGATTGTCTCCAGGTGCCAGACTTCAAACGCTGACGACTTCTAATCTTTAGAAAAACAAACAAAAGCAAATATTGGCAGGCAAACATGTGTTCAAGAACTGAGAATTTTATTGAGCTTTGAGCAGTGCCAAGTCTATAGCACGGTGAAATAAAGCAAAAAACAAATTGGACTGGTCCATATGCAATTAACTCAAAGTTGAGGGGGGCTCGCTATCTTCAGTATTTATTAGGCGAAGGGCAAGGTAGACCCTGACCAGATCAATAGCCCATCACAGGGTCACATAGAAACAAACTTTCACACACTCACACCTAGTTTTGAGTAGCCAGATAACCTAACATGAGTGTTTTAGACTGTGGGAGAAAACACCACACATGCACAGTAAGAACATGCAAACACCACAGAAAGGCCCCAGGCAAAGGTCAAACATGCTGCAAGTTAACAGTGCTAACCAACTAACCCACCCTTTGAGATATGGTAAAACTAGAGATAGGGCTGTATTTGCCTCAAGTGAAGAAGTTCAAGCTTCTGAGTGTCTTGTTCACAAATGATGGCAGGATGAAGCAGAGTTGGATACACGGATCGGGATCTCATTCACAATAATGAGGCATTACTCCGGTCCATCATAGTGAAAGAAGGAGCTGACCGAAAGGCAAATTCTTGATCCATTTATGTTCCAACCCTCACCTACGGTCATGAGGTATGGCTCATGACCAAAAACAAAATCCTGGATAAAAGAAGCTGAAATGAGCTTTCCACAAAGGGGTGGCCAGGCTCAGCCTCAGAGATAAGGTGGGGCGCTCGAAGTACAGCCACTGCTTCTCTACATCAAAGGAAATCAGCTGAAGTGGTTCAGGCATCTGATTAGGATGCCTCTGGAGGTTTTCCAGGCATCATCCACTGGGAGGAAACCTGGGGCAGATCTGGAACTTGCTGGAGGGATCTTATATCCCCCAGGAGGAACTGAAGAGTGTTGCTGGGCAGAGAGATTGTCCGAGTTTTCCTCCTGGACCTGTCGCTTCCATGACCTGACCACAGATAAGGAAAAGAAAATGGATGGATGGTTTCAGTTAGTTATTTGACACTTTAGAAAGTGCCATGTTACTCTGTGATTGACAAGGTCACTGCCTGTTAGTGAGGTCAGAGGGCATATCAAGGGTCCAGCTCTTTAGCAACAAACTCTAGGTAAAAAAATATAAAAAATGCAACATGGCAGCACCATAAAACTGACATTTTGACTTCAATTTTGAACAGTGGGAGTTAATGGAGTCACTTTGTCCATCTTTATTTATGTCTATGGCTGTCTCTATGTCTATGTTTTTCCCCTCTAATGAGCCAAAAGCCAGACTCTAAAGTTTTAAGCAAAACCTTCTTGACTTGATAAATCTCACATTTCAAAATTTAAAAGCTTGGTTTGCTTATTTAGTATGAAGGAATTTTAAACCCTGTCTAAGAAAGTATGAATGACATTATGGTGGGTAATACATCACACCATCACACAATCATGTTCGGGATGTCAGCTGCCGTGATCCCATGGATACAGGTTTCATTTTAACATGGGGTCGGGGGGAGACATATTAAACTGGGGATCCTTCAACAGCAAACACTGTAACATACCCGGCATATCCGTGAGTTTTGGGATGGTTTATAATAGTCAAATTCATCTCACTGAGGCTGAAGCCGAGCCCAGAAACAACCTTCTGGCTGTAGATAATAAAAATACTGATTACAGCGTGCATTTCTGCCAGAAGATTATAGCTTTGTGTGCTGAGTAGCAGAGGAAAAAAAAAGCCTGTGCTACAACTGACTGAGCTCACACACCTTTGTCTGTGTGTGGTGAGGGTAATTATATTTGCTGCAAAAGATTTAGTGGTTTTATAAGCTCATAATTTATACAATAGAAAGACCTTAACGTGTTAGAGGTGTTGATGCATCTATTGATTCTCTGCAAAATAAATGTCCTCGGTTTCTTTCATATTTTTTTATTTAGAGGTAAGAGGGTTGGAACAGAGTAAGAAACACTAAAGCAGATGTAGAGAGCTGAATAACAATTACCAATATTATGCTTTAAAGTTGGTTGAAAAGGATGTCATCATCTGTAATAAGGAAACAATAAGTCAGACTACATTACACATGGCAGTAATTACTTTTAAATGAAGCATGTGGTGACAGTTAAATGTACACCAGACTGAAATGTTTTTTCCAGATGTTTAACGTGCCCCTAAAAGGCTTAATGACACCTATTGTCAATGAATCTTTATGCATTTTTATTATAACAGGGATACTAGAAAGATAAATTCATTTCATTGGCAGGTTAAACAAGGTTTTAAGTAAATGTTGTGCCATATGTTGTGCAGAATATCATCCGATCATCACTAATCAAGCAACAAAGTTCAGTAATTTACTGAAAGCTAGTGAACCACCCAGTCTGACATTATCCTGTTTAATTTGATTTCAATGTCAAGCTACAAATCAGCCATTTTACTACACTGGTGGGGAGTGCGTGTAGAATGGGGGAGCGTACGGTGTTACAAAATCAAACTCCTTACACACCCCAACCTTTGAAGGTCAGGGCTGTTTGCACAGGGGGTTAAATGCCACAGAAATTAATTTCTTTCCCTGTCAATCTCAGCTATCGTGGCTTCCCATGACAGAAAAACAGAGGGGGGCTTAGGGTTTAATTCTTGCCTTCCCCCCCCCCTCACAATTCAGCCCCCTTTTTACCACATGCTCTATCCCACAGTCCTCCTTTCATATCATCACAGAGTTGAAATGAATTTGGCAGTGTGAGGTTAATAAAGATTAGCCCCAGAGTTATCTTTATGTGATTAACTTTATACACAGCGGAGATCAAAAGGAACCAGAGGTGGGTAGGACTACATTTAGGGAAATTTCCTGTGGGAGGAGACCATAAACAAGAAAATCCCAGCCTGTATGTTTCTCCATGCTGGGTTTTGTTTGATTCTTATGAGCTTTAAAATCTATTGATGTCCAGACCACATGATGGAGGTATGTTTGTTTCACTATTTTCGAATGGTATTGGATTAACCATTTTCAATGCACCTCACTGTAAGTTATACTTTAAGTTACACAGTTTTCCTTGGTTTCCTGAGTAGGATTAGCCAGTGTTACAGTAAGTCTTTGTTTGAAGCTGCGGGTGTAGCTGAACAAGCACAAAACTTTAGCAGGTTCACAAAACACTTTCAAGCAGTGCTTGAAATACTTTCTTCCAAATTCAGATGAGGATTCTAGGTTTGCCACTCTGGGAAAAGAACTGTTAAAATATTCAAATATAAATGAGCCAGCCATAGTTAAACAAAAGACGGTTGGGAGATTTATTTGAACATAGGACAATCAAAATATGGTGTTACCAAGTTCGGACAGTTTTGCCATTTTTTTCTTTGGGCTGTTTTCCTATACTGCAGGTTTAAGAAAAAAGCTTTCTCTTGAAAAAGTTGTTCGTTACAGCGCTGTTACTAGCTCATTTGTTGGCTTAAAGGAGTGCTAGCCATGTTGCCTTGACCTCTTTCACAAATCACATTTAGATGGGCAGAAAGTGTCTCAGCCACTGCTTGAAGTTCCAAAATGTGTTGTGGATGGTGAATACATTCAAATTCTTTATCAAACCGTAAACCATGGGTTAGACAGTTGAAACGTCAAACAGGACAACAACACCTTTAACACACTTCATGAAGCAGTTTCGAATCTTTTGATATGTTTTTTTAATGTCATGACCTCAAGATTATAAAAAAATATTTATTTTGCTTTAAAGTTGAATCTTTGACATGGTCAGTTGAATAATTCTGTCAGAATCATATTGGTTGCCGCATAAAGCATCAATTTGAGGTGCAATTCAACAGAGGTCTGTGTTCTGCCCCGTCTTGTGTTTGCTGCACATAGATTTAATTGATTTAATTTGGAGAACTTGTGCACCTTAATTTCTCAATTATAGCTCAAAGTTTTTACATCACCTTGCATAAAAAAATGTGTGGGGTGAAATGAAAGTGTTTTGTTTGTGTGTAACAGGAAGTGGAGCTGTGCAGACAGAACAGCCAGGAAAAACTTGGTCTTACGCTGTGCTATCGAACGGATGATGAGGAGGACACTGGCATTTATGTCAGCCAGGTACAGCGAAACTAATATTACACCTTTTCATCTCATAAAAACTGCTTCTTTTGACTGACATTACTTGTTAAACACTTGTAAGCTCTTAATAGTCTGTGTTCCACAAAATGTGTTGAAAAGACAAAGCGGTCTGCTTTGTGGTTGGTGTAAATAAAGCAGGAAGTTAGTGGAGAATTGTTCAAAATCCCATATTCATTAACATCTTTGCACACTAAAGCTGGATTAGCCAGGAAGGAGAGATGATTTCTAGTCAAAAATCAACTCCGAATGAGTTATGCATGGCCAAAAAGGAAGTCAGGTTTGAAATACGATTCCCCTCTTGCCATTCCCATTCCTCCTCCTTTAACATGTTCTAATTGAAGGTTTTAATTAGCTCTGAGCAGCAAGCTTCTCTGTGCCAACAATATGGTAAATGACACATTCTCCCATTTAGTGAAACCCATCTGAATACCAGTCATGCAAAACGAGGAAGGGAAAATTATCAGAGATTTTGTTTTTAATTCCAATGACTGTCAGCTCAGAGAAAGCCTCTCATTGTGGGGGGGGGAAGTGGGTGTAAGGAAGGATGAAAACAAATTATTGAGTTATCCAAGACAAGATAAATGATGGAATTCAGAGGAATTTAGACATCTTGAATTAAATTGGAAAATCGTTCAGTTTGACTGCAGGTGCAGGTTCAATCTTATTATCAAGACAAAAGCAAAAACGTCAGAGCTACCATGAAGATTAACTTTCCAGCACAAAGGCGTGCAAGGCAAAATTATAAAGTAATACACTTTATCTCTTATAGGATGACTCATATGTTAATGTGGAAAACCTCCCAGCTCTTCCCTAGTTTTTTCACCTGTTTTCTTGAATGTGACAAAAGAAAAAAAGAAAAAAAAGGACTGAAAACCGTCTGTCACCAACAGAACTGATGTATTTTTGTGAGTTTGATATGCAAAATAAAAATGATAATTTTTCTCATTAAAATGCATGTATGGATTAATGCAACTTTTGGGGAATGGAGGTTTGTATTCCCCCATTCCTTTTCCTCTACCTCTTATTTTTTTGTTTTCCTCCCATGTTGCCATATCTCTTGATCTTCAGTCTTCAGTGTTAGAAACAACAAAGTTTACGAAAAAAATGTTTAGTCTTGCTGCAGCATATATGCATATCCACTGAGGCACTAAAACCCAAGAAAAAATATGAATGCAACACACACAGACACACTTTGTGGAAAGCAGGTTATGTTGATTCATTTAGAACAGTTTGAAGCACAAACATTTTTTTTTAGGTGTTATTTTTTAAACAGATTCTTCGTTGTCTTGATGTGCACCACCAACATGAAACACATGCTCTATTTGTTATTCCACATTAAGTTCGATTGTGTCTGTCACCTTCCACTTAAACCCAAGAAGAAATATGAATGCAACACACACAGACACACTCAAATTTGCAAAAAAGTAAAATAGCTGAAAAATATGGAGCTGTCATTGAGTGAAAAATAATGTCTTCTTTATGAACAGAATTGAGTTTTCTCTTAACATCAAGCATGAAAGTGCAGCAACCGTGTGATATATCATAGTTTAGTTTTTTTGGTCTTTGATAACACAGACATCCACAATGAGTAGCTGTCAGCATTGATTTCTGTTCTTTTGTGCAGGTGGAGCCAAACAGCATAGCAGCACTAGACGGACGCATCAAAGAAGGAGATCGCATTCTGCAGGTGAATTATTTCATCCCTGCGCATTAAATCAATTTGTATTAGATACTTTTTAGCCCACAGTACTCCCCAAATCACTTCTACCTTTCAATTTACAAAACAAAACACATCGATCATGTGTTCAATCTCTCTGCAAGTTAAAAGCACATCTATAGACCCTCCAAGCTACTTGGGAGAGAATTTTGTAAGAGAAGCTGCTGGTGTCTCGAGTCTGAGCAAAGATATGTATATTTAATCACCCCGTTTTATCAGGGAAATTAAAGTCCTTAGTTGCAGTTGTGCAGGCACTAAATCATCTCCAAGACCACTTTCTTTTGTGTTCCAGTCCTGCTACGTCTCTCATTATGCAGAGAGAAAAAAAAAACCTCCTATGGGATCAAAGTGTGAATAGCTCCTTTTTTACGAAGGTCCCTTTTTTGTAAATATAATAAGAAGAGCAACCCTGAGCACTATGAGCAAATTATATCGAGGTTTTAGGAAAAATGAGACAAACGTGGTTCCTGGTGAGTTTTTAAATAGCCAATAATTAAGAGGTATTAATTTTGTTGTGTACCTACAGTTTTTTTTTGCTATCGTTTGACCCTGAAAGCCACAATATCAAACACAGTCGGTCAATATTACCGATACTGAGCTTAAATTTGAAGTGGTTTTATATAATCCCCAGTAAATACTCTGAGCTCTAACAATCATTATGCTTTGTATTATTTTGAAGGTTTGACCAAAATGGCTATAACTCCTAGTTAGATCTTAGTTTAAAATGTTGGCACAAAGGGCAGTGGGTGATGTGCATTCCTTCAACACTAGGTTTTTTTTTTCCCTAATTATGTCCCTTGTTTTCTTTCTAACAGCAATAGCAAGTAAAAAACAAAAGTTGCCCTCTTGACCCCAGATTTGCCAATAGGTGGCACCAGGTGTGTGTGTAACTGAGGTGAACAGTTACTTGTTGGGTTGTTTCCTGCATTATTTTACAGCATATTATGGATTCTAGCTCATCCACAATCACTCATACACATTCAGCATGTTGGATAACATCTGCATGCATACAGGGAAAAATTTAACATTTAACATTTTCTTTGGGTTCTCTCTCAGGCCTGACCTCTTCACGCACAAGTTCACGACAGAAAACTCAGGCTTGTTACAGCCTTCTTCCTGATTGGCTGACGCTGCAGCACTGAAGGCCTATTTAAGTCTCACATTCTGTAAAACGGCCTCGTGGTTTGCAGACCTGGTTTCCACTGAATAGTTTATCAGCTCCTGCAAGATGGTGACATTGGAATACAGAGCTGTGAGGCCTTTAGAGGGGATTGCAGTGATGAGACCAATTAAAAATGAGACTGCGCGTTGCCTTGAAGCATTCATAGAACTTAAGTGTTGATATAAAACTCTCAGGATAAAGCAAACTAGTTTGGGGCACAAAGATGTCTATGAATTTAAGGCACTTATCTTACACAATTATGTCATTGATGGCTGTTCAATGCATTTGAAAGCATAATGTATTTTTTAATGTATTTTTTTATGCAGTACAGAAAAAAAAACAGAAATTGCTTCAGGTTCAGAAAAGATTTATTATTTGTTGTTCAACAGATTTGTACCTAAGTTTGACGATCTGTGATATTATCACTGATCTCAATAAACTGTTGCCGTCGCCTGCCGCCATGTCGCTTGTTTCTGAGTGTGCACACGCGTGGTAATTTATCTGTACCATTAGCAAAATATCTCATCAGTCACTGAACGAATTTTAATGAAACTTCCAGTAAATAAATATTGTGTTGATATCTACAACTGATTAACTTTTGGAGTCAGTCCAATTCAAGATGGCCAAAACAGCAAGGCAATGTTAGCAAACACAAAAAGGTATAACTTTGTTTGTTTTAAAGAGAGTGAGCTAAAATTCAGCGTGATAGTAGCTGAGACTGATCCCAAACTTATACTTTGAATCCTACTTGAAAGTGTAAGATCTGTGTTTAAAACTTTGCCATTAACTACTGAAATCAACACTGTTGATTAGCAATCTATCTTAAGAACCACTGGACAGATTTTACTGAAACTTTCAGGACGTAATAATTATGTGTATATCTGGAACTGATTGCCTTTTGGAGTCAACCCAATTTAAAGATGGCTGTCACACCCATCCAAATTTAAAAAACACTAAAATGGCTATAAATCAGCCAATTTGGCAGATATTGAGCTAAAATTTGGATTGGTTATAGCTGACAGTTACTCACAACACATACTATAAGCACTAACTGATCGCTTGAGGTTACTCATAAGTATTTTTAAAGCTTGACCAAAATGGCTATAACTCCGTCATTCATCACAATAAGATGATTTTAATCTAAAACTAAAGGCAACTGGCAATATGGATTCTTTCAAGGAATGCTAGGACTTTTATTTCAATTAGCTTTCAGTTTTGGCCAACGGTGTATCAACACTCCCTCTCCTCCTTATTCATTGTAAATTGCAATTTGACTGCTTCCTTCCTCTCCGTGCGCTGTTTGTTTTCTAGTACTATGAATGATTGGGGGGGAGCAAGGCCTGCTGTACTTCTGGCCCTATTATCTTCCCCTGACAGCCCCATTACTCTAGTGAGGAAAAGATGAACGCCACCTGTCAGAGAACAGTTAATTGTATGTCTGGACGGTGTGGCGAGAGCTGACTTTCGCAATTGACTCCCTTTTCTGAGAGTGTCTTCATGGAGTAGGAGGAAAAAACGGCAGATGGGAGAGATCAGGAAAGAAATGTGGAGAAAAAAAAGGAGACTAATGGGGGCAGAAAACGTATAGGAAGAAGGAAAAGAAGACAAAATAAAATCAATACGTCGCCTTGTATTACAATCCTTTGTCTTCCTGCTTATTTGATTGATCATATACTTATTTTGTTATCATTAATGTACAGATAAATGGCTGTGAAGTGCAAGACCGAGAGAAAGCTGTTGCCTTGTTGTCAAGTGAAGCAGCAAGGAGCATCACACTGCTGGTGACAAGGCCAGAAATCCAGGTAAACACACGCACACATGCCTACACGGCCCCACTGCCCTGTCTTGACAACCCGTGTCATGTTAAATAAAAAGAACTGCTTACTAAGAGCCTTTCACTTTTCTTCCCTGTCAGAGTGATGGTTTAGAGCACCTGCATGCACCCATACACACACACACACACACACACACACACACACACACAAAAGAACAAAACGAGAGAGACGAGTCTCTGACAAGATCTTGTGATTACAGCTGCTGGAGGAGGACGAGGCTGCATGGCTGGACGAAGAGCAGCAGGAGCTTGTTGAGGAGCTGAAGATGGATATACTAGAAGAGAGGAGGAAGCAGAAGGAACAAAGCTTTCAGAGGCCAGACGAGGTGAGGGGGGGAGGCTAGGTAAAACAAATCAAAACAAAGATGTGCAACAGGGATACCAGAAGAAGAATAGTGAGAGGTCTGTGTTTGATTTATGTAGCAGTCGCATCAGGGCTGAGGAGGAAAAAAAAAAAGAATCTATACCCTCATTCTAGAGATTTTTTTTTGACAGCCTTGTTTCAAATCATCCAATCTGACCTAAGATGTTTATGTAAAATAAAATAAATAAAGTGTGGAGAACAATTATTATGCATCATGAGCATGATTTTAAGATACAACTTTTACCCTTTCTGCTTCTGAAATTAATCTTGCCATCTTGGTTCAAACACTTTACAATGATTAAGCACAGTATGTCTTGCAAGTTTATTCCAGTGTGTTGCATGAAAGCAGATCTTTTGGCAACAACGAAAATGTTAAGACATTTGTTTTGTTCTGTTTTGGTTATTTTGGAATGAGACATTTATATCTACAGTCTTCTTCCATGCAGGGCTCAATGTTGCAATAACAAAGACGGAGACTGGATAAAATCAAACACTGGTTTTAGAGTAGGATATTTGCATATCTATGTACTGCTTTTTGAATATTCAAAAGAAAACATGGTTAGAGCAGAGAAAATATAATAAGAGCAGCTGGAAAACCCTGGTTCTTGTAACGAGAAAAAAACAAAAAATCATTCAGACTACAACACCGTAACCTTTAGCCTTCCAACAAGCAGCATTAGACTAACTACTGCCTTCACTGAAACATGTGGAGCATACCTGCTTCAAATAGATAAAATTTATGTACTTCAATTTGTGATCAAATCCTGGACAAAGCAACAAGCCTACTTCTTGCAAATAAAAGAAATAGCCCAAAAATAATGAAACTCTTTTCTTCACCAGCTTCTAGGTGAAGAAGACATGACCACAGACACTGCTACCTGTTCCTCCAACAATCAAGATAGTGGGTTTGGGCGAAGTACAGACAGTCCAGAGCATCAGCCCTTGTTGGCCAGACTTCACAGGAGGAGCCCAGCCCAATGCCTGAGGGACCGATGGCGGTCAGAACATCCTCACACAAGGCGAGGGGTTGTTGTGCCACAGGAAACCCAGACTCCAAGAACACATTCTGCAAGTCAAGGGAATGAAGGCATAGTTAGTATTCGTAATGCCGGGTGTGGGGTTCTCGGTTTGGAGAACTGTTTCCAGCAACTCTTAGAGCTCAAGTGCCAAATTCGGAATGGGGGCGAATGTGGGGTGTACTCCATTCGACACAGCATAGAATGTAGCCTCACAGAGAAAGGTGGAGGAGACAGAGATGGTGAAGAGGGAGCAGAAGGAGGGGTGGAGCAAGAGTTGAGGATGCTAAACGAGGAGCTGCGTAGCATTGAGTTAGAATGTCAGAGCATCATGCAAGCCCACCAGCTCCGCAAATCCCACCAGCTGGACCAGTCAGAGCCTGCACCCTGCTCCCCAGGAAAGAGCCCTAAAGATGGACACAGGCGTCATGGCAGGTTGGCTGATATCCACGAACACCCGGAAAGATCAGACAGCGATAAGATCCGCGAGAAGGACAGCTCTAGTGCCTACAACACAGCAGAGAGTGCTCGATCAACGCCGCTAGGCATGGAGAGGTCTCCTGACCACTCCCTGCAGAGACACATCAGCATCACCAACCAGAAAAACCTCAGACTGGCCTCTTCTGTGCCCTCTCACCCCATCCCCATCCCCAAACCTCAAGGCACAGCCAGATGTTGCAGACCAGCAGATCCTGGTTCAGTTATTTCGAGCAGCCCAGACCAGAGCAATCCTTCCAGATCCGAGTCCGACCCAGCCCTGCCAGCAGATGATGAGCGGTACGAAGATAAGGGAAGGTCTAGAGACTCAAGAAGGGGGCTCCCCTATGGTTCTTCGTATCAGACATCCATGTATCATGGCCAGGGAGGATCCAAACAGCTTCAGGTAGGTATAAATCCAAAACATACGTGTTTATCTAATGCTGATGTGGATCCACAAACAGCTCACAATGTTCTGTGTTGCAGAGCTACATGCAGCTACTAAAACAGCACTCGTCGCTGGAGTATTCTCAGAGCCAGCTGAGTCTCCTCAGTGTTTGTCGAGATCCAGTGCACCGCAACGGACGCGCAGGGGAACCTCGTCTGGAGTGGAAAGTCAAAGTTCGCGCTGATGGGACACGGTACGTTGCACGAAGACCAGCTCGTGACCGTATACTGAGGGAGCGGGCACTACGGATCAGGGAGGAGAGGAGCGGAGGCATGACCACAGATGACGACGCCATGAGTGAGATGAAGATGGGTCGCTACTGGAGCAAAGAGGAGAGGAAGCAGCATTTGGCACGGGCCAGAGAGCAAAGAAAGAGGAGGGAATTCATGCAGAAAAGCCGCCTTGAATGTCTGAGAGAAGGACCGGTGAGCGGAGCTGAGGGCAGGAAGGAGATCAATATCTTAGAGCTCAGTCACAAGAAGATGATGAAGAAACGAAATAAAAAGATTCTGGACAACTGGATGACCATCCAAGAGCTGATGAGCCATGGGGCCAGAGTCCCAGAGGGGTCTAAAGTACATAATGCCTTCCTTTCTGTCACTACTGTGTAAAGGACAGCTTTAAATGCTTAATACTGAACTCTTTTCTATCAGGTGTACTATTGCTTGGTTTTAAAAACTGTCAGTTTGTGATAATAAATCAAATGTTAAAAAGGTGATGACTTCAGTAGCATTCCCAAAGCAGCTTTGTATTTATCATTAAAAAGTGTTCAACCATCAGTACCACAGCTAAGCCATTCAAAAGTTAACCTGGGTTGTTTTAGACGGGTTCTATTGGTGATTAAGAGGTATCTTGTAGCATGTTGGTTCAAACAGATTCATACAAAATGGAAGCACCAACACAAAAACCTTTGTGGACTATGTATAGTGTCTTAATATTTGTTATTCATGTTTCATTTGCCTTGTTTATGTTGGCACTTTTATATACAGAAATGACTGTATTTTTTACACTTTGTAATTTCAATAATCTTTTGTAATTACCTTTTTACACTGAATGTCAATGTACTGTAAAGGATTTATAATAATTTCCTATTTATATTTGTGTCACTGAGCTGTTAAGGTGAGACTACTTGATTGTATCATATCTCATGCTGTATAACTGACCAGCAACAGGGATATAAGAAATCTTGTAATTGCTGAATAACTTTTCACAGAAAAACACGTCTTTTATTGTGTTAATATCACTGGAGTCAGAGTTGACTGGCTCATGTATAGTACTCAGTTCAAAGCGCTGAATATATCAGTTTGCCATCTAAAAGGCTTTGTTTTTCCATAAGCTCTGAGGGCCTTTGGAAACAGTTTTACCTCAACTTACAGCCAAAACTCTGACTAATAATGATTTGAATTCTTTGCTTCTGGGACCAGTAACTAAACCTACGCTGACTTTAAAGCTTATCTGTGAATCGTCTTAAAATGGTAATTAAATTTTTATTTATATCGTTTACTGATAATGGCATTTATTGTAAATTTATTTTATGGTTCTTCTGAATTAATAAGTGGTTGTCCTAGGCAACACTTTTCAAAGCACCATCAAGACTATTTGTCTCATAGTCATCGTAAAACTATTGCTTTTTACTGTAAATTTTATTAAGGAGGCCTTGACTTCATTACTTGTTGATGGTAATGTTTGTAATAAAACAATATTAAAGAATGCAACAGAAAGGTTTCTCCTTGTTAAAAGGGACTTCATTGAAGTTTCACTAAACATCAGCTGTGGTTTTGCCGTTTTCCTCTTTCAATCTTAAATGTCGAAGAAAAAACTAAAAGAAAAAAAACAAAAACCTGCTGAAACACTGCCAAAGCTGACCTGGTAAGTTGGAGATTTCTAACCAACCATGACCTCAAAATTCAACAAGAATGCCTTGCATGTGAAAAGCGGTTATAGCTTCGGTAATAAAAACTTTTTATTTTTACTTTTATCAGCTTGTATCTGATTAAATTCATTGCTCACATAGCATTGTACTACCTCTATTAGGAAACACATTGCTACAGTGTTTGAATGTATGAAATACAGACAAATGCATTGTTATTGGCTTGGCTTATATTGCCAAACCAATAACAGCCTGGTTACTATACAGTTAAGGACTGAGACTGCTGGTGACTACTTGGCGAACATTTGCAAGAGAGTCTCCAAAATATCTTGCAAACTTCGAAGATTTTCAGTTTCTCTGCTTGAGTCGCTTGAATTTTGAACATGTTCTAGTAATTTAGAAAATTAATTCTCTGTCAAAATATGCAGCAATAGTCATTCAAGTTTTTTTGGACCACATTTATGAAGGTTCATTGTTGTCATTCCTTCTAGTTTTTGACAATGTGTTAGACAGCTCTGAACTCCGTTTTAGTAGATTGAACAGTCTTTCTTGTCTTGTTTGCATCCTCTGGAACAGAATAAGATCTTTCCCACAACTACAGGGTCTTCATCATTGTTTAAGGAATGGCAAGCTGTTCACAATGGAGAATGGGAGAGGGGGGAGGGGCACAGTATATCAATACAATCAGCTGCATACCAAAATTTTGAGTGTGTTTATGATTTAAAGAAATGAAAACAAGCATTACTTGCTTTTGTGCCACACAAAGTCCCAGAACCTAGTTCAACATTCACAGGAAATCAAGAAATCAAAGCAGTTTGATTCTTTGTGGCTTAATGGCACACACAGTGATTAGGCCTGTCACTATAGTTTACAGTATTCATGTACTCACACTAGAATGACTGACAGTGTGGAGGGGTAGAAGAAGGAAATGCATATCCATGTTGTGATGGGAAGCATCAAAGCTGAACTATACTCCCATTTCAAAGCATTAAAGAGACACCAGTGAAGTCTCCCCTTCCCCTGTCAGTCTGCGGCGTCTGTCCACAGCCCACTGAGCTGAGGAATTAATGAGACACTTCAGACTGGCTTTTATGCATATTATTAAATCAGGTAAGCAATGCTCCCACTTCTCTCCAAGCCTAACGATTTGCTCCTTATTATATTCAGCGCATTTTATCTGTGTGACAGAAAGCATCAAGAAAAAAACAAAAATAATTCATTCCAATCAGTTTAGAATTCTAAATTATTTATTCCAATGTGCAAAGGGAAGATAATCAAATGTTTTTGAATGCTGATTTGTTACAAACCAGTGGTATTGTGGCAGCTAAACAAGCTTGGAACGCTATACATGTATGAAACCAGAAACATAACGTAATGCTTTGGCTTTGAGGCTTAAGTTACACACAAGCTTCAGGCGTTCAAGATAAGAGAATTTCACAGTAGCTCTGAGAAAAAAACCAAATGATTCTTCAAAAGAGAATCAGCTTTTTCAAATGTTTTATACCAATATTGTTAACAAACCACCATTTCTCTTCTCATATAAAAAGCTATTTCAAATGTTTTATCACTTTGTCCATGGGTATAGGTGTTATAAATAAAATACCATACTGACAAATGGATTATACATGGGAATGTAGATATCAGTTTTTTGTAAGTAAATAATGAAGATGCATAAAGTTGCAGCTTAATTGGATGAAGCTATCCAAAGAGTAGTCGAGCCAAGTCTAAATGTCATTACTTGAACTACCCAATTAACACTAATGTTCCTTGACTTACAACCTCAATTCCAAAAAAAAAAAAAATTCAGATGTTGTATTAAACGTAGATCAAAACAGATTGCAATGATTTTCAAATTGTATTAACCCAAATGGTCCTCAACAGAAAAGTGGGAAGACTTTGAATATCCCATAATATATATATATATATATATCAAAAAATTGGGAAACATTTCTGTGCTCAAAGAACAAGGCTGAAAGTCAATATTAGATGTCTGTGACCTTTAGGTCCTCGGGCGGCACTGTATTAAAAACAGGTCTGATTCTGTTCTAGACATCATTGCATGGACTCAGAAACACTTCCACTAATCATCGTCTGTAAACACAGCTCTCTGTGCCATCCACAAATGGTTAAAGCTCTATCATCCAAAGAAAAAGCCATATTTGAAAGTTAATTTCATATAAATTGAGGTAAGGTGGAAAACCATTTTAAAAACACTGGTCAGACAAAATAAAATTAGACTTTTTTGGAAACCACAGATGTGATGTCCTTTGTACTACAGAAGAGAGGGACCATTCAGCCTGTTATAAGTGCATAATTCAAAAGCCAGCATCTCTGATGGTATGGGGGTGCATTAGTGCCTTTGGCATGAGCAGCTTACACTTCTGGAAAGACACCATCAATGCAGAAAAGTATATACAGGTTTTAGAACGTCATATCTCCAGAAGACATGGTATGGTTTTGCATATTTCAGCAAGACAATGCTAAACCACATGCTGCATCCACTATAACAGCATGGCATCAGAGTAGAACAGTCCAGGTGCTGAACTGGCTCTGCCTGCAGTCCAGACTGCTCACTAATTAAAAACATTTGATGCAATATGAAAAAAAAAAAAAGGCTAAGAAGAGCCAGGAATTCTACATACATTACCACTGTCCACATGGTGATCATCTGGTATACCAAGACAATGCAATATTAAATGATATAATAAAATAAATAAAACTGATATTAATGGATAATAATCACAATCAAGCATATGACATCTGTGATATACTAATGTGATGGGCATATATTCCCCTACGGTACTTCTCTAGTGGTTACATTTTCATCTGCATTGAATTCATTGCAAATTGCAGCCCAAGCACTCTTCTGTAGAAGCAGTTTAGCTCTTACTTTCGATAACAGCATGCTTTGTGACAATTTGTTGAAAGTACAGTTTTTTTTCATACTCTGTATTGTTTTTTTATAGCAAGTTCTTTTAGCTGCAGCTATTGTTTGGTGTTAAAATTCACTCCAGAAAGGCTGTTCTCAATTCCATTCTGGATTTTTATGAGTAAAATTAGATCAACAGGCTGTACTTGGGCTTATGCTAATGAGGCTTGACTTAAGTGTTTTCATTAGAGTTACTCCTGGACTTCATAGTCTCAGACTAACAAAAACAAATTTAAGCCATGTTCATGCAAGCTTCTTAAATGCCCAAGTCTAACAAGTCCAGATTAGGTCTAGTCCTGGCTAAATCTGGCCCAATAAGTGCTGCAGGGCTTGACTCAAGGTCTGAGTAGATCAAAATATACAATACAAATATGAGCTGTACAAGTTGATAAAAGTGGTACAGAATCACATAAATGTGATATTTTGTGAGATGCTATAAAAGATGGAGTTGATGGGGAAAAAGGTCATACATTGATCTATCGGAGGCTGAGGAGGACAAGCAGGAAAAACTGCAGCCTTAGAAGCAGCACAGCATTGTCTTTCATGTGGCAATAAAAGGTGCAACAGGATATCCCATGAGAACGAGAGATGATGGAGTATTGCATGTAATATAGATTTACGGGAAGTTAGGCAAGCACTGCAGTGGAGCGGAAAAAAAACATGCGCAGTGAAATAAATGAACACATCCCTTAACAGCTCTTTGTGGGAATTTATAGGATACATCCTATTTGTACTTTTTTGATTTAACATTTAAAACCTTATAAACAACACTAGGAACTGATGTGATATCACAAGAAGTCAAGCTCAAACTATGTGTTGTGAATGACTCTCAACTACAATTTATTTTAGCTCAATATCTGTAAAACTGACTGAGTTGTACATATTTTTTGTGTTTTTCAAGGTCAATCAGCAACCATCTTGAATAATTTTGACACCAAAAGTTAATCAGTTGTAGATGTGCAGCCAGTAAAATAAAATAAGGCTGGTGAGGTGGCAAACAAAATCACAAATTAAACACCACCGGAGCACATGAGGAGCTGGAGACAAACTTGAGTACACTAAGCAGTTGAACAAAGGAGCAACATAGCTCATGGAGCAGACAAACAGTACGAAACCAAGAAGTGTATATAAGCTGGGAGGGTGATTAATGGATGAGTAACAGGTGAACTGATTAACTGATGATGGGCAGGTGAGTGAGGAGCTGAAACTAGGACAACTGAGCAGGGAAAAAGGAGAAACCCCAATAACTGAGAATACAACAGATAGAACAAATAACTGAAAATACTCAGAAAATCCTCTTGAAACAAGTTAGCTGCTGGCTGTCCAGCTGGCTAATTAGCAGTTCGCTAAATGAATAATAAGAAAGATTTCAAGAAATGACACAAACATAAAAAACTATTTTTTGAAAATGTTGTCTTCAGATTCCTTGAAGAGAAATAAGGCATCTCCTTCAGATTGTTATTCAAAGGATTTACTTTTTTTTGGTCTTTGTAAAAAAGTTGAGTCATTTTTTTCAGAAGTTTCACAGTAAAGAGAAAGTAGAATGAACCACTTTTTTTTAAACACTCTCCTCATCTAAATCAGTCTCATTCAAATCCCAACAGCTGAAGGGGAGCTGTGAAGCAGCGTAGATGAAAAAGAACGGAATCCTGGCTGTCTTTATAGCAACGATGGCTTTGATGCGAGCAGCAAAACCAGAACAAAGTCAGGTTCTGAAAGATGCTGCTTTAAACATTCTGATGGGAGGTGGGTGACACACTGTGCATGTAGTTAGGTGATGACTGTGTGCACTTGAGTGTGAATATTTAATGTATATATAGATGCATTCACTTGAAGCACCATTATAATAAAAAAGGTATAAACTCTGTAGAAAATAAGGGAATTTTGTTATGTTTTATTAAATGTAAATGAACAAAAACTAGATTTAATGACAGCAGATGCCTTTGTATTTATGTTTTATTTATTGCCCATGGCCAAAGATGATAAAATTTTAATCCTGTCTGTACAACTGTCTGTATTAATTTGTTTGTCTGTCAGCAAAATATCTTATGAATGATTTGTGTATAAAATTCATTAAGCAAAACTAAGTTTTCTTCTCTTTTAAATATCTATGTTGTGAGCATACCTGCAGACGGAAAGCTGATTAATCAGTTGTTTGTTGGACCAGAACCGACAAAGTCAGCGCTACACTTTTTTTAGTGCACCACAATCAAGAGTTGTGTCTTATCCTGGAATGAATGACTGATTAGGCTCGGTTAATGACAGATAATTTTCCGTTCATTAAACTTCTATTCATGGCCCCAATTACACGCTAATGGCTCATTCAGACTTCTAATTAACAAAACGGTTATTTTTTGCCGTCTTTCCCCCATGAAGGACAACTAACAGTACTCCAGTGGAAGTTCAGCAACAAACAAACATTTTATAGGTCTTTTATACGTTTGTTATAAAGCTAATGTCATTTGATGTCATGCTGCTCTTTAATGTGTGCTGAGAGCACGGATGCCTAATTCAGATATTTATTATAGCTTTGAGCAACAGACCGCTAAACAATTATTGAAATTACAATAAAATGTGATTATATGCACAGTGCCAAAGTTCTGCTGTTGTTGCATTTTGCCACTTTATTTATATATGTGCATAAAATAGGAAAGTACATAAAACTAGAGAAATTGCATTTTCTGTGAAAATGCAGTATGAATGCTAAGTGTTGAATGATTTTTGCTGAAATTTACTGAAGAAGCTGAAACTGAATCACTAAAACTAAAAGGAAGCACAACAGTGGCAAAAAGCTAAAAGTGTCCAAAGGCTGACTAAAATTAGCAAAATGGTAGCTAAAAACAATGTAGCATATGAAGAATTTCAAAGAGAACAATGTTTTTGAAGAAACTGAAGATATATGTATGCATTCCAAATCTTTGTAAATAAAGTTAATGTTTTGAAAAGTATAAAAAGGTACAAAAACCAAAAAGTCATAGCACCCATCTCCTGAATGAGCTGAGCATTTTGATATATGAATGGCCAAAATAGCACAGAGTCTACTGAAGTATTTTTATTGCAAGAAACGTACAGAAAGATAAATAGTAAAACAATAGTTTGATGGCTGAATCAGCCTTCACACCATGACCAGTTTAAGCCAATGGGGGGTTTCTGCAGATCAGCCAGTGCCACTGATGTCTTTCAAGAAAACTTATAACCACACAGCACTAAGAGCTGCTCTTTTTAAGTGAAAAGTCATGCAGAGCCGTGAGTCTTCCTGTAAAGGTGGTTCAACTTGTGCCTAATGAGAGGCATAAAATATTCAGAAGCCCAGCACCAGTGAAGATTTAACACTTGAGATAATTGGAACAGAATACAGAGAAAGGGCATGGTGGTGGTGGAGGGGGAAAAGAAGAAGAAGAAAAAAAAAAAACCTCTGTAACTGTTCCTCTATAGGCACTTTCAAAAAATACTTCAAGCCGGGATGCTTTTTGGCTGCCTCAGACTGATTTCTGAACTGACCAAGGCAGCAGTGGGGGTTGAAGCCAACCCACCCCTGATGCCCCTTTGTGCCACGAAGAGAGGAAGCAACAGAGCTGAAACAGTAGACATGAAAACGTAAGCTGGCTTTGCAGCTCAGTGATGTGATGAAGTGATGATATCTGGACTGTGCAACCACCTGGTCACAGGATTAAACAGCAACAAACAGATTTATTACCGAGGAAAGATCAATGATGACACACAGCAACTTTGCATCTAGTTTTAAAAATTTGGTTAACCACAAAGAGAATTGCTAAGCTGAGTTAATTCGTCGTGTTTTGAAAACAATACGAGGGAGATGTCCGTCACCCATTTAATGCATTGCACTTTGTGTCAGAGCAGCTGAGTTCTGCTCCACATCTTTTTTAGTTCCATGATTCTTGGTTCATGTCTGAAAGCTCACATCAGTGCTGTGTGGCCGGCTCTATCTGTGATTACAGAACAGTCAGAGGCAGCAGAAACACAGACTGGTCTTTCGCAGAAATGTTTTCTGACAGTGCCTAATGGGATGAAGGATGATACTAAAAAAGAACCAGCTTTTGAAAAAGGGGTTCCAGAACAAAAAAATCTTGAAACACCACTCTTCCATTTTTGTGTGGACCTTTTAAAAATGATTATGTCTTAGCCCAGGGGTAGGCAACCCTGGTCCTGGAGAGCCACCATTTTGCAGGTTTTACTTGTTTCTCGGCTTCAACACACCTGATTTGAATCAGTGTGTCATTAACAGGCTTCTGCAGAACATGAAGAGGTCATTTACCCACTGAATCATGTGTTGGAGCAGGGAAACAAGTAAAACATGAAGGATAGTGGCTCTCCAGGACCAGGGTTGTCTACCCCTGTCTTAGCCCCTCCTCTAATCTAAAATACGACCTGAGGGCCTTCTCTTCCTCTTGTTGTGTTTACAATTTGCACCCAATGTGTAATCTTTACACGCATGCTCCACGCCTTGTTTCCTGTTTCGTTATACATTTGTGGTAGTGTTACAGCACCCCAAACAGGCCTGGTATAGTTATTACAGTTCTCACATTTAAAATCCTGACAGATTTAAATACAAACGTTTTCTAAAGACATGATAAAATTACAAAAATGTTGAAGTTTTTAAATTTCAGTTTCAAGCTACAGTTGGTTAGCACAGTTACCACCCAACAAGAAGGTTGCAGGTTTAACTCTCAGCTGGAGCCTTTATGTGTGGAGTTTGAATGTTCTACCTTTTGCATGCATGGGTTTTCTCAGAGTTTTCCTGTTTACCCCCTAAGAGCAAAAAGCATGCATGTTAGCTAATTAGCTACCCTAAATTATCACTAGGTGAGTGAATGGCTGTCTCATTCGTCTCTATGTGCCTCCTTAATGGACTGGTGACCTGTCCAGGGTGTACCTCTCTTGCCCAATGACCGCTGCAGATGGGCACAAGATCCCTGCGACCCTGAACAGGAAGAAGTGCTTAAAAAAAGAAGGTTTTTTTTTCTCTCAGCAGTGACAATAGTAGCAAGTTACAGACGGTATCATAACCCAGCCCATCTGAACCACAGTTTATCCTGTGGGGTGAAGGCTTTGATTGAGCAGTGATGTTCTCACTTATTCATCTGGCTGACTGCTCCTTATCTTGCTCAGTTATTGCTGGTTTACTGAAGGCATGGTGATGGGCTCAGTGGTTTAGAAAGCTTTGCTGTGAATACCAGCTCTGGGGGGATTTAAAGCTCCCACAAGCAAAGCACAGGACATTAAAAAAATAGTTATTTTCTGTAAACAACTTCTCTCCAATCGTTCTTTTGGCAGCTCTCATAGGAACACATTGTCTTTTAAGAAATCATGCTCATTAAAAATGTTTAAACCAACTTGGGTCCCGTTATAAAGACCAACAACAAATACCCACAGAGCAGGCAGCTTTCTTTTTGTCATCAAAGAATACAACATGGTAACCAATGATAGTGGCCACGGTTAAAACTATTAGAGAAGGTATAATAGTGGTAATATTCTCATCCTGAAGGACATAAAAGTCAAAAACAGGAAAAAAAGAGGGTGTTTCCTTCTTCCACAATGAAGCTTTAAAGAATGAACACAGAAAAAATAAAAACTAATACGGTCTTATCAAACCATCTAATCTCGTTTTCTAATAGGCTGTAGTGTAATGTTGATATATTGCAGGGGTAGTTACATTGATTTAAAAACTCAGGATAATGGGAACAGTTTGTTTAAAGGCTCCTTAAATGTGTAATGTACTAAGAAACATAGTTTAGGATCAGGACTTGGTTCTCTCTCTTCAGAGTTGTAAAATAATTGATGCCACCGAAGAGAAACGATTTCAGCTAAACGAACAAAAGTCAAGGAGGAATATTTAAGTAGACCCCGACTCATCTTTACTTCTGCAACCCCAGGCTGATAATACAATTAAAACACAGAGATTTCATTTTGTCCATAATGAGAAGCTAATCTGAGAGAAGCTTTCCTGCCAGCACTAATGGAGCTCAACATCCAGCCAAAGAAGGGCCGCTTTTCCGCAAATCTTTCCACCTGTTGAATCTAAAATCAGTTTGAAACACTTCACCTGCTGTAGAAGAGATCTGTGCATTATGTACTGCAATGATCATGCTGCTGCTTTAAGGCATTTAATGAAAAAAGTCATTGTGTCTGCTGTTGCAGATGATAAGCTTTGTGATGCTGATTTTGCTTCTGAAAGTAATTCAAATGACATTACTGTCTTCTGATGCCTCCCTGATTGCATTGTTGCTGCTTCAAAAGAACCTTAAAGAAGATTTTACAGTCTAAATTGGGCTGATGTGATGTAAAAGGGGTAACGAGGTTATGATTGGTGTTTTCAATCAAACCAACCAATTTTATTTAAACAGTTACATAATTTTTTAGTGCTGCATTGTGTATTAAAGATAGAAATAGAAGTTGGGGCTTGTAGATACCATCAGTGTATAGAGGCATCTACAGAAACAGGTATTCTACACTTTTGCACAACAAATCGGGTATGCATTATGTCTGCAAAGTCACAGCAAGTTGGTGGACATGTCTATAGAATATCTTGCAATTTATAAAGGTATTTTAAACTTCTTGTATTGAACTCTTGCATATTAAGACAGGTCCTTGAAAGAAGGCTCTCATCACCAAAAACAAGAACTTAAAAAAAATCTCACATTTTCGTACAATGAATGACAAGTTCATCTTCAAATTATGCCCATAACCCTTATTTTACCTCTCAGTGTGAACAGGAAATAAAAACTGTCTACATTCTGCTGCTTTTCAGAGATCGATCTTCACCATCGCCTGTGGGAAAACTCAAAAGGTGATGAAATGACAAGTTTCTCAAACGCAGGTAGTCTATCAGGACCATACCCTTGAGCTCTGTGTTACAGATGAAAGGTTAGGCCCAACTCAGG
Source organism: Kryptolebias marmoratus (assembly GCF_001649575.2). Taxonomy (NCBI): domain Eukaryota; kingdom Metazoa; phylum Chordata; class Actinopteri; order Cyprinodontiformes; family Rivulidae; genus Kryptolebias; species Kryptolebias marmoratus. The sequence goes on along the minus strand of NC_051447.1, from coordinate 14,469,843 downwards.
ACAGCGGAGGTGTTGGTAATAATAAGGCTTTCACTTCAAAGGCAGGTTGAGGTGGTTGGAAGATTCCTAGATGGTTTGTAGGCAGGCAGACGAGTGGAGGAGCAGGCAAGCATTTAATGATCCTGTAGCAGTAGAAAAGGACGAGTTGGCAAAAGCAAACAGTGGTAATCACTGAGAACAAGTTTAAGCCGGCTTGAAAAGCATCTACCACTGGGAACACACAAAACAAGAGTCTTCTGGGAGAACGGTCAAGGCAGTACACCCAACACTAAACCTTTATTGACTTGGGGCATGCCAACTAAAGCGTTTGAGTTCTCTGCACTTTTATGTCAGCTCAATCTTCCCACAAAAATATGAAGAAAACACTGAAACAATAAACCTTCAGTTCACTGCCAAGTTAACTCCACTTCCTCACCCAAATCTTTGGTATCTGTGAAGCTTGTTTTTTTTTCCAACAATCCATTTTTTTTTGTCTACAGCTACATTAATAGGTTGTTTTTCTATTTAATTCAAGTAGACATTCAGGGAAGCTGCAATAACAAGCCTACGATTGTTCTCCATGATCAAAACTTCACAAATGTGATGTTTGTCCCCTGCTGAAATTATAGACCCAACTTTTTGATTTGCACAAAAACACCTTCAGATTTTAATAGTACATCAAAGCCATTGTTCTGAAGGATAAATAAGAAAATCAATGAAACATTCAAGTGTTAAAACAATAACTACTGAGGATATCAATACAACCAGCTTTAAAACACAGAGGTGTTTGACAGCGACACAGAACTGTTTGCTTCGGGATCAATTTTGCTAATTAACTGTTTCACACAGCAAAGCTCTTTAAATTTTTACTTAACAACCAGTCAAAGATCAAATCTGTACATTTGGCTTTGATCTCTTCCACTACCTTAGCAAATTCACAGTTGCTCTATGTTAATTGAATCAGTCTTGTAATTAAACACCTAGCTGCTGGGCTTTGTTGGAATAATTAGTAGTAGTAGTTATTGCAGTGGAGCGAAGTGAGGTCAAGTAAGGAACCAACACGTGAAAGTTTCCATCAATGTCAAATACGCAAAACTATGAGGGAAAATAAATGAGGGTTGGAAACATGAGGCAGCTACACCACAGCAGCTGAACTGTTTTAAGGTGCTAGGTGTATCAGTATATCCTGAAAAGTTTCAGTACTGCTCAGAAACTGCTATGGGCTCAAACTAATACAGCTCATTTGAGAGGAATTAGGTATACTATCTTGTAAAGGTTATCCTTTCCAAACAGGAAGCCTTTTTCTGCCACTTATTCAACTTTAAGCAGTTTTCAAAACCATAGGGGTTGGAAATGGGCTTAGAGCAAAGGGTGAAGTCTCACTTTAGGCCACGCTAAAGGGCTGACAGAATTAAACAATTAAGAACTTTAGTTGAGAAGTAAAATTTCTTCAAGATTTGGAAAAAAAATGTCCATTTGTCTTCAGTTCAACTTGCTAGGATTATCAGCCAAAGAGCTGCTAAGAAGTAAAAAAAAAACACAACACCAAAAGACAACTAACGTTGGTAAATGTTGTAACTTGTAACAATAGAATTCACTGTATTTTCTTTTTACACCACATATTCAAAGACATCCATCGTTTTCTCCTTTTGTTCCAGATCTTAGTTTATTTTTAGGTTGTTTCTTGTTTGTTGTGTCTCCTGACACCAGAGCTTCCCTCAGGCCTTCCCGTAATCATGTAATCCACCCATTCACCTTCCTAAATCTCCCTTATATTAACCTGCAAGTTGTCCTCGGGGTGTTGAGGCCTGCTAACAAAGCAATAAGCTGCAGTTGAGCTAATACTATGAATCCTTCAATCCTTCATCACTGATAGGGGAAGGATCTGAGGCAAACCGCTGGGGAGAAACGTTAACGCTAGACCACTTCCTCTTGTATACACAAACACCTCAATGGTCCTCCTTGTTGGAATCACAGAAGCCATATGTCTGCATTGTGTGTCAACACATCATTTAAATGCAAATGGTTAATCATCCCTTCTGTAGCCCACAGCCTTGTAGGAATTGGTGCGACAGATATGAATGGCATTATTAGGTACGTAGCAAAGTGATCTCAGGTACGATCACATAATTAAAGCTGCATTTTTACGCTGTTGTGTGTTATCTCCAAATAGCCAAGGGACAAGTTAGCTTCATTTATGTCTAGACGGACAGGGGACAGATTTATGCATGGATGCATCATTTTTAAAAAATGTCTTGGAATATGTGTTGTTTTATAGCTAAATGACTACTGTTGCATTATTTTATAGAAGGAGTGGGGTCTGGAGTATTAAAGAGATACATCTTTATAATAGTAATATTTATTGCATGCCATCAAAAGGCTGGAGGTAATATTTTTGCGTGTGTATGTGTGCGCCGTTTTCCAAAATATGTCATGAACCACTGGGCAGATTTTAAATAAACTTGCAGAAAGTAATTATTTGACAACTATTAAACTTATAGAGTCAACATGATTTAAGATGGCTGCCACAGCCAGCTGACAAAAAAAAAAACTACACAAAAATGGATATAATTCAATCAATTTTGCAGATACTGACCTAAAATTTGGTGTGATGGTAGCTGAGACTGATTCCCAACATATATAATGAGCCCTAACAGATTGCACAAAAGCTTTGTTTACAATTTTGTCATTAACCATTTTAACAGATAGATTTTAATGAAATGTTCAAAAAGTAATAATTGGAATGACCTCTACGACTGATTTTTTATTTATTTTATTTTGGGGGGAGTCAGTTCAAGATGGCTGCCACATCTAATCACCTTTAGCCAACACAAAAATATTCATAACCCAGCAAATTTTACAGATATTCTGCTCAATCATGAAGTGGTAGTAGCTGAGAGTCATGGTAGGCCTTTTATTTGTCAGTGTAATATTTGATACTTTTTCATTCTGTATGTTGGGGGAGGTGGGGGGGGGGGGCTTAATTACATCGTAATGCCAGCGTAGGCATTTAGCCTTTTCTGACACCAATACATTAGATGCTCTTCTTGCTCTGTAAAAACACCACGGAATAGATCCTCTGAGCCACACCAATTACTGCTGGTAGTTGAAGTCTTCACTACCCCCCCCCCCCNAAAAAAAAAAAAACTGGGGAGAGGGGTGAGCTGCAGACAGTGGAAGCTACTGTATATGGTAATAAGGAGAGCAGAATGCCGAAGCAGAAGCTGCTTTTTGTAGTTTTCATATCTTCTCATGGTAGAGGTCACGGTTTGTTTATTACTGCCCCAACCGTCATCCTTTTCATGCTTATATCATTGAATTGGAGCGTGATGAAACCAACACAGAAATATTGAAAAGCCTCAGTATTTTAGATTGTTTTGACAATGATGGATCATATCTTGTCAGCCATGTGACAAGATGGATAACTAACAGGTCTATGAATTTCCTCTCACTGAAGCAGCCTTGCAAAGTTCCGACTCTCAAAGCCACCTAACATGGATTTATAATGCTTTTATTCTTTTTTTTTTTAGCTTGTTGAATATTACTGAAACATTTTGGAGGAGGGGCAATAAGGTTTGCAATTATTATGCAGAAAGAGGGAGATCCAGCTTCTCAGTAATCCCCTGTGATGACTGAACTTAAACCAAAGGCAACAGCATTCTGTCTCCCAGCGTTTTCGTTTTTGAATAATTTCTCACTTCCTGCATTCATTATTGCCTTCATGGTCATACTGGAGAAAAAGAAACATGATCCTTTTTTTGTGTCAGAAAAGACAATGTATTCATTACAGTGCTTCAGGCATGATGGGGACAGTTTCCAAAGCCATATTCGTCAGTCAAAGAGGTCACTTTCTGCTATTTATTTATTTATTTATTTATTTTACCATACATGCATGCATCCCTCAAGACTAAAAAGTGCTGGCTTAGTTCGAGGGATAGTCTAGTCAGTTTTGAAGTAATTTTCTGTCCAATCTGTAGTTAGTATCTTATCAGCCAGACATCATAGAGCACAGAGTATAGAGAAAAAAGCAAAAGTCTTCATCCAGCCTAATCAAACAAAGGCTTGTTTGTTATTGTTTGTCAGTTTTTTTAGAAACAACTTTCTCAAAAATGTCATGACCGTGTAAAAGAATGCTACATCAGCTAATATTAAACCTCGACAGTTTTGTACTGACACGGTCTACAGCCTCAGCACCATTGGCATATGCACGTTTAATCTAAGCTCAGGACTTTTGTGAACATTGTTTGGTTGAGAAAACAATGACATTGGGACAGCTAATGTAGCATCCTTATGTTGTTATTGAGAAATACTGTTTTCATAAGCCTGAAAAATGATAAAAAACCAGGGTAATGTATAATACAATCCAATAAATACATACTTGGTACAGGTAAGTACCCATCTTCCTGGTATGTATTCTGAAAGTGAAGGGCAGCAAATCACTTCATAATACAGCAAGTTCCCCATAGGTTCCAGGTACGTACAAGGCTGTATTATGTATTGCTACCAAAAATGAGCCCTTGTTCAACTACCCATTAGGCTAGCCTGGACGAAGACTTTTGCCTCTTTTTCTATATTTCGTGCTCTAAACCTGACCTGATTCATTCTGTACAGAAAAATCAGAAAGAAAGTGCAAAGTACGGTACTCTTCTTTGAAGCCAAAGACAAATCAAAGCAGATTTCTGTTGTTAAATCACTCCTATCTCTCACCGTTCAGCTCCCCACTGCTTTGTTCAAACAATTCATCACATCACAAGGCTAATAACTCACCTCGAGGCACTGAAAGCATGATCTAGTCGAGGCCCCGCCCTTTTTTGTGTATAGTACATGGTCTTGCGCCGAGCATTTGTCAAAACGCATTTTCTCCCCAAAGCCTTTCCAGACACCTCTATGCAAGGACAAATCAATTAGGAGTGAGCGACAGGCAGATGGTTTTGAAGGATGTCAGTGCCTGTGCCTCAGGTGAGAGGCATTGGATGGCAGCGAGCAACTGTCAAGTAGGATACTCGTCTGAGCGATTCCCCCATGTCACACACACACACACCTCCCCAGAGCTTCTGCCAATATCAGGCACATGCTGCCACAAAGAGCCCACTCACAGGATGCTAAAATCAATGCTGAGATGGAGAGAAGTCTGAATATTTCATACACATATTATCAAACTGAATCACAGATTAGCATTCCTTCAGAATTACCCCAGGTGATGTCAAGGAGGCACTGAAATTTTGTGCATTTGGTGGGCAAAAATAGGAGATCAGAATGTGAATAATTCAAAAAAAAAAAAAAAGATTGTAAAAATGTTGAATAAAAACAGACCAGTTAATCCTGGATTTTACCGTTGAAGCGAGCAAGGTTTTGCTGATACTAATCTTAGAGAGAGTGGCAATACATCAAACTGGGTATTAATATGATTTGTCAGCTTTTTTCATTCCACCTTCTGACAAATCAGATAAATTAACCAAACAGGTTGTAGCGAGCTGAGCAAAAATAAATTTGTTTCTTGATAATTGAAGTGGAAGCACAAAGATTTCAAAAAGCTGTGGTTAAAAACCTTTTTTTTTACTTAGCTATAAGACAAGCAATACATCACATATTGATAAACATGGAGGGTCAAAAAATTATAAATATAGAAACTAAAGGAGGATATTATAAATTATAAAGGTAAAAAGGTAACAATAGTAAGACTATGGAAGGAAAAAATACTTCTGTTCAAAAACAGAAGACAAAGCAAAGTCAAAATGCCAATCTAATTTTAAAAACTTATGACTTGTATTGTTTCTTTTCTTTTGCTGTGATTACAATATTTTAATCTAAGCAGCATATTAACGCTGCCTGACAAGAATCCAACATCTAATCACGGTGATGGACTCGGCGTATAGCTGCCAAAAAGATCCCGAGGCTTGCTAATTGAGATTCATGACTTCAAACAGCAATCAGATAAAGTGATTAAGACTTAGCTTGTCCAGATCTTTAAATCGCAGCTTCCCCTCCCAGAGCATCATCCTCTGATAGTTCGTGTCTCATCATTTCATTATTAATCTCTCTTTGTTTTGGAGCAGCCTCGCTCCCTTTGAGAGCTCCAACTTGGCACAATTAAAAGCCGGGCTGTATTCTCAAGCAAGCTACTGTATGTGTCTATAACTGTTTGACTCACACAAGTCAGTTGACTGAGTGTTTTAAACATTTGATTGGTGATTACAGTCATAAAATGCACCACGGGAAGTCCACAAAGCAGAATTTACAGCTGACAAAATAAACACTAGTTGAATCCAGGTTTTAGAATCAATTATTCAGCTCTCAGTCAGGTTATTTCTAATTATTTCACTGCTCTACAATAGAATGGGGCACACTTTGAGAAAGGGTATGTGCATTATGGGTAAAAACACCAATATACACTTAAAATTCAGAAAGAGAATAGACAAATGTGGAATGATACTATGCTCTTTGTTTAATAAGCAATAGAGGAAGAAATAACTGGTTTGTGAAATTAGAAAATGTGCCCCGTTTTTTATATTTAGATTGGTCTAGCCCGATTAAACTAAACATCAATAATAGTGGTGTTTTCTTTCTTGAGGACATTTTGACTTTTCAGTCAAAACAAAACCCAAACTAAAAGGTGTGAAGCGTTTATCTGGACCAACGATGACAAACAAAAATAAAAAATTTAATGAAAATGTTTTAATGCTTACAATGTTTGGACTTATCATGCATTTTATCGTGAATTTTTGAGTTCTAATTTTAACTAGAACGCCCTCAAGTCGGATTTTTGACTTGAAAAATCTGAGGCTTCAACAGCCCTGACTTCGAAATTCAAAATGGCTGCCTCGCACCCAAAAGGGGTGATAGCTGCAATATTAATCAATTGTTTCCATTTCTGTCTACTACAATCTTACTAAATTAGTCACAGTGTTTAATTAAATACATAAAATGGAGGAATATATTGCTGTTAGCTCGTTTTGCTAACAGGACTTAGCCTGAATGCAACATCTTGCAAAGCCCATTGGTTTTCTGAAGGATTATCTCACTGGTAGCACCTACACAAATAGACATCATCTTTACAAATAAGCATGTTTTCATAACACTGGTAGACGTTCTGAGTCCAGGTAATGTCTCTTTGGAATACTGTGGCAATGGACTAATGAAGGCATGGTAATTGTGACACTTCATTTCAATGGTAAGTCTGATGTGACATTAATTCTGAATCCAAGTTTCGACTTCTGGTGTATAAATGGAATAAAGCAGAACTAAAGGGAATCATGGCAGGGGTTTCAATCCAATTAATGATTGATTTCTTTGAAGAGTTATGGTCTTAATGAGCAAAAATCGGTGGTTTAGACTTCAGATTTGTTTGCAGCAAGTTTTTACGAAGAAATATTACTTAATAAATATTGGAGGACCATGGCACTTAGAGCTTTGTGGTAATAAATGTGCCCCTCTTGAGACTTCATAAAGGTCTCCAAGCAGCAGCGATGAACTAGGTAGGATCAGTTACTGGATCTTCCTGCTGAGGCAAAAATATTGAGGGCATTTCATCTGACACACCTGACTTTGATCTGTGAATTCAGTGAAGTCCTCAGAGCCCACAGCTTACATAAGTCAGCGAGCTGAACCCTGCCTGTTGTAGTCAAGGTCATGTGCAGTTCGATTGCTTCTCAATCTTTCCGTGCTGCAGCTCGGATAACGCCCTCGATGCTCTAGTTGTCGGAGGGAATGATTTCATGTTCAAAGGGCTCATTAATTAGGAGCTTAATAACTTGAAATGCTAAATTAATTTAACATCCAGTGCAATCCTCCCTATAAATGTGTGTTACAGGGTTGGACAGAGTTCAGCCATATCAGCCTAATGTTCCTTAAGATGGATGGACGACTCCTCTTTCAGTGAACTTCATTTCTGCCATACTGATCGCAGATATGGGCTGCTGCCTCTTTTTCCCCTTCAGTCAGATTCAATTTATGATTTAATTTGCATTTCGGTTCTAAAAGACACTCATGTTTTGAGAGGTCCAGCTGGCATATGATGTCTTCATCCGTATCGTTGACACAGAATGAAAAAGTTGATCTTTCGTCGGAGCACGCTGGCAACTTTTTTTCACCGTGGTTCACTCCATTCTGATTGAGTGTCGTCGTAAAAAGATGCATTCTGTGCAAATGAAGCCTATTTCCACTCTATCCAGTTATAAAAGCTGATGGGGATTAAATTTTTAATTTACAATTGTGGGTGATACACACCCTCAGTGTTGTAAAGAAGCTGTCTCTGCAAAGTAAAGTAATTCCCATCAATGACACCAGCTGCTTTTTTTTTTAAATTTGTTTATGGGTTTTTAGCATTTATTACACTACATTGACAAATCAAACAAGCATGAGCTAATTCATTACCCGATATATAAACTGCTTTGAGACATTTTATTTGCATTTCTTTTCTTAGTGTTGCAGATTTGACAAGTGGACTGCAAATTTTTGTTTTATATGAAGGGAAGAACCCAAATGCAATTGGTAATTTTCTTTAAAATCACCTATTAAAAAAAGTGTTTTAGCATTGACTTTCAGTTTTCAAGGTTGTCCTGTTTCTGCAATACATTTCTAACCTGGCAACCACTTAAATCATTTCACAGAATTCAGTTTGTTCCTTTTAAAAAAAAACATTTGTCTGCAAGACTCATTCAAGCAAAAAAATCCCAACCATACACACACGTCTATCAAAATCCAATGGAATTTGTGTTAAAACAGCTTTGAAGATGTGGTCTTTGAAAGTAGAGAATAAGATGCTAAAAAGTTGAACAACTTGGCAACAGTGGGAAGAACAAATAGCTTTATATGAAGAAACTTCCAAGAGAAGCAGACCCAGGGATGTCAACATGCTAGTTGACTTCTTTACAATGCCTTCATTAGTTATACTTTTGTTTACCCTTCTCATGGTTTTAGTTTATCCCAGATAAAATTGGGTGAAAGCTGTGTGCAGAAAACAAATCCCCAGTCCATCATAGAAAGACATCCAACCATCAAACCCATCCTTTCTGCTAATTTAAAACCAAATTAACCAAACTGTCAGTAAAGATAGATTGGTCAGTGGTCAGATTAAATTTACTGCTGTTAATTAGCATTTATTTTTTAAAACCATTTTCTCTGTCCACTTCAGCCTTTGATTCATCACTTTGATATTTTGGTCATTTACTATAAATTGATTTAATTATTTTTTGGAGTTCATGAGCTTATATAGCAAGTTGCTGCCGTTTCAGACATTTTCCTTTTGTTTTTGCCATTCCTTTAATCTTATTTTCAAAATGTGGCCATAATTTCAGATTTATTTAGATGATCTTATTGGTGGTTATTTTGGACCTAAACAGCAGGCAAGCATGTAGTGGCTTGCAGGCCAAAAACAAAACAAAGTAAAATGAAAACCCCCCACATCCAAGACAGAAACAGAACAGGAAGGCAACAGAGGTAGAAGTAGTGAGCGGGTTGATTACTAACTGAGTGCAGCTGGGATGATTTCAAATGGCTGGCAGGTGTGTGTGTTAAAGCAGCAACACAGCACTGAGGGGAAACTGAGGGAACTGGGTATGGAAGGATTTTAACAGCCAGGTAAACAGAAAACACAGATGGCAAAGAAAATGTAAAACTGAAAACAAGCAGGTGACAAAACCTACAGAAAAGTCCACTAAAATGACCAAATAAGTACAACTAAACCTCACATGTAACAAGGCAAAAAAATATGCAGAAACATAATGAAAACACAAACTGTAAACTAAGAAGTTAAAACAAGAACATACAAATTAAATACAAACCCATAAAAACTGCAAAACTGTTATTTAAAAGACATTGTTAAATAAATATTTTAGAGATTTTCCATACCTGTAAGGTCATTTTTCTAACCAGGTATCAACTGTTTTAGGCACATTTTTATTTATCTAATTAGTTTGTTATAATTTCTAGTACATTACTTTTACAGAAATAGTTGTAGCTTTTTCCTATTTGGTCACTTTTAATATCTTCTGCTCTGTTTTTTTAATTCTGAGACATCTGTTAACTTTTTTAATTGTCCTATTAGGAACTCCATGTCAAACTAGCTGTATTCTCTCCTTAATAATCTATTTTTCATTTATAGATATCTCAGAAGCTAAAAGATCTAATATGGCGTCCTCTCTAGATGTTGAAAATTGTCCTGCAAGATTGTGCATTTCTTATAATTATTTCAGCACAATGTATCCCACTCTTTTGCCTTCTGTGAAACAAAACCCACATTAGAGCAAGATAAATGTCTGTTTTATTCCAGAGAAAGTTAGAAACTCTTTTGTCCCTAAAAGGTAACAATGACGTTTAGTCTTGACCTTTCATTTAACATCCTGTTTTCCCTCTCCCCCACCTTCAGATGGTGTGAATCCATCACTGAGGAACATAAATACAAGTATTCTCTAATTATGTCCTTTGTGGATGATCTTGCATTAGGATGCCTTGTTAGTCCCGCGTGATGCTATCGGTGACTGATCCGAACAATCAGCCTCATATCCTGCCTGACATCCTCCGCTCAGAACAACGGGAGAGCTGGGCCCGATAAGCATCGCTGATAAACACGCGTTTGTTTACAGCAGCTTGAAACGCAGCCAAGAGTTGCGTTTTGCTCGACGACTTCATTTAACCACAAAGCTGTCAGTGATTGAACATATGCAGCAGTACGTCTTAACACTCCACTGCTTTAACGTGGAGAAACAATACGTCAGTGACAGACTGAAAGACAAGGAAGGATTTAGAGTTTCCACTTAGTGAGTCCCAAATTATGGTCTGTTTGAATGTGTTCCTGTGTATGCGCTAATGAAAATGCTCACTTTAACCTGTGCATCACATCGCAAAACATAACGACGAAGTAAAAAGGCTTTAATTAGCAGAATAGATCCTTACTGTCATGGGAACAGATGGGATAGGATGTTACTGGTGTGTTTTGCCACCTTGAAAGGCTTGAGAATTACATGGTGTGAAACACTCCACACACACACACACACACACACACACACACACACACGCATACACACACATAATGCACTGCTACCCTTCCATCAATTTGTAAGCAGACATTTTCCCTTTGTCTTAACAGAGCTTTAGAGGCTCACATGTGTGTCCAGGCAGATCAATAGGGGCTCACTGGAAAATGGACCCAGGCGTAAATTAACACACCGGGGAGCAACACAGCGGCGCAAGATTCACCAGGGTGTCATTTGGACAAATACACCTCTGCTGCCTGAGTGAACAACAAGTAGCCGGTGGTGTAATTTACTGCAATAAGTTTTGTTTTGCTTTTTTTTCTTTAAAATTATGAATAGCTTATTTAAATTGGAGTTTGAATCCAAAGAATTACATGAACATAAATATGCTGTGTAGTGATTGATTTTATCAGTTATATTGTTATGTTAGAAATATGATAGACTCGTCGTACCAATGCAGTTCAATGCAATGTAACAAATGGAATGGGTCTGGATTGACTTGTTACTCAGTCCGCAGCCAGACTGGACTCCTGTTAATGGTTCGTCTAAGCAGACCCATTTCGAAAGCAAATCTCTGCCGCTTTAAAACAACTCCAATCTCTCAGTTGTCATAGTGTTCCTGCAGATGCTATTATAAACCGTTATTTCGCTGTTAGTTTTGCATCACACAATTATTCTGGCAAAAATATTATGATATTCCTGCCAGAAGTGCCCAAGGCTGGACCGCGGCTGCTATTTGTGGGTGCAAATAAGTCTAGAGTTCTGTGTAAATAACCGTGTATTGCAAAATTAAGATAGCAGATTGTCCCTGTCAGGTTTAAGCTCGACTTCTCCAAACTTAGGTTGCTCAAAAAGCTATCTACGACTGGTAAAATATTACGATTTCGTAGCCTTTTCACTGAATCGTGCTTCAAAATGTCCAGAATGTTCCCTTAGCATCATGAATTTACATCTTATAATTATTATAATGAAACAATCTCATTTTGTAATCATTCAAAATTCACTATTTATGGATTTCTACCTAATCTCTGCTAAGACACAAAAAAAACACTCTGATGTATTTAAAATGTTAATAGTTTTTTACCATAAATGTGCTGCTCGTAGGCGTTATCGGAGCTTTTATACGCCCTGCAGGCAAAAATGTTACCACTGACCTCCCACTGCACGTTGATCACATGCCTCCCTCGATGCCTCCCTGGTGTTTGTGCAATGTTTATAATTAAAGCAGGGCTGATGTTGACTTGGTAAGCATGAACTACCATAAAATTACATCCCAAACTTCCTTTATTGCCAGATATAAATATATTAAGCATCTTTTTACGGCCACACAATGGACTCTTCAGAGCCGAAATGAGTGTGTGCACAAGCAGACCTGCACAGATGCAAATATATACACACAGACAGCGCAGAGACATACAGACGTGTCGCAAAGTTACACACTCACAGACACACACGAGCGTGTGCACGCAGACAATAGCCTCCAACTCGCCTCCAGCCTGGCAGGTAATTGCTGTCTATGGGGGGACAGGTGCCTCTACAATAGAGCGCCAGTGTCCAGACAGGCTCTATTCACTGCCACTGTAATTACCTAATTGAAAAGCCCACAAGGGAAGGAGAGAGGATGTGTGTGTGTGTGTGTGCGTGAGAAAGAGGTGCGTGGGGAGTAGAGTAAAAAGTGGGGAAAGGAGAAGATAAGCATTAAGCTTACATTAAAGCATCCCCCCCGAACCACATGGGCACACAAGATGCTTTCACACAAACGCACGCATGTTTCTGTGACATTTGTTTGCACACATGACCACACACACACACACACACACACACACAGAAGCCCTATGTCTCCTCTGAATCAGATCACTCTGGGGGTAAATATTGCCAGGCGCAGTTGAGGGATGGAGTGACGGAGGGGGCAGTAATGGGAAATCTATTGTTGCACCGCGAGGATGAAGCAGAGGAAGGAGGGGGAGGGTCAGAGCACGATGAAATATCAAAGCAGCGGGGTCACTCTCATTTCTGAAGTCAGCCCTGCTATCTCAGCACCCCGCTCTGCTCTGGCCTCAAGTTTCTCTAAAATATAGATGGGCTAAAGCAGCTGGAATCTGTGCATGACTATGATGTGCTTGTGTGTGTTTTGTGTGTGAACTCATGCATGTAAATGTGGACTGTGGTTGGCTTGGTCTAAGCAGGAGTGCACAAAATGCCTTTTATTACCAGGAAACTTTTAACTCAGTGCAGATGAAAAAGCTGAGACTCCCCAAAACGCAATAACCTCTGATACACCCATGCCAGACCTGTAGGTGGCAAATCACCCCCTTTAATCATAACATCAATAAACAAGGGGGATCATTTTGAGCACGGCTAAAAATGAACAAAAGCAACGGATTACCGTTTTTAGTCAACTTGCCACCACAGCAAATAAATCTTAGCAAACACAAAAATGGCTCTAACTCAATCTTACAGCTACTGAGCTAAAATTTGATGTGGTAGGTAAGAGTCATTCTCAACACACATAATGTTTTGTTCAATGGTTAACTAAAATGGCTACAACTCATTTGTCAGCAGAAGATGATCTTAGTGTAAAACACTTGGCTCAGCTTTCCACACAGGCTATCACTCATGTAAGCATTCAGGACAACAGCTGGATATTTGTGTCTCTTATTTCAGAGAAACTGACCTAAAATATTTAGAAAATTCCTGCAGTAAAAAAAAAAAATACCATTTTACTTTTATCAACTCTGAACTGTTTCTCTCCAGAAATTTCTCTCAAGTTGGTTTAAAGCGAGAGCAAGCTAACCAATTCCCTTTGAGCGAGGGAAGGGGGGGAGAGCGGGGGGAAACTGCCTGGAGAAGCAAACTCGGGAGAGGGAGGCCATCTGCCTCGACTGGTTGGAGTGAGGCGGCAGGAAGAGAGGAAAGGATGGCACGCAAGAAGACGCGACAAGCAACAAAACACTTGGCGTGGCTTCGGGCCAGCGCACAGATCGGAAAGATACAATTTAAGACAAAGACGTAACTGCAGAAAGGTAGGGAGGGGAAAAAAGGGCCACTTAAGTCAGCTCTGCCAAAGAAAGTAGTAGCAACCAATGAAGTTTTCTTTTATATGATTAAAAACTACAAGAAAAGCTGCTAAGTCAAGTTTTAAAGTCTTTAAGATTCAATCGTCATCATCATTTATTTATAAAAAGCTTTAAAAACCAAAGTGCTGTACAGGCAGGGGTGAAAATTAAAAATTTTGGTATTTCGCTTTTATCTAAATAACATTCGGGTTGAATGTTATTTAGATAATTAGTAATTATCCAACAACAACCAGTTAATTTACCAACAAGTCTTTAACTGTGTTTATTCCTCTCATCATGAACAACAAGTCCTGTGAATTTGGAGACATTTGTTCTTTTTTTGCAAAAGTTACCAGGGGGGAACCAAATATTTCAGCCGTCTGAAATAATC
>NC_051447.1:14395985-14455144 GCF_001649575.2 Kryptolebias marmoratus | reverse complement strand
ACTGCCCCCTATATGTCAAGAGGACAAATAACACCTTTTCTGTTCAAATTGCCAACCCGCCACAGTGGCGTGTGTGTTGATCAAATTCACCCGCCACTTCAAATATTTACCCGCATTTGGCCGGTGGCGGGTGCTAATTTCCACCCCTGTGTACAGGTATAACAAAACTAAAATAAAAGGAAATGATAATAAGACAAAACAATAAGAGAAGTACAACATTTACATAATTGGCCATGAATTCATAAAACAACAACAATAGCTGGCCTAATATTCGCACTCACTGGAATTATACGCCTGTGTAAAACTATGAGTTTTTAAAAGAGACTTAAAGATCCAGCGGACCTGACAAACTTGGAACGTGTGGTTGTAAAAGCTCAGTAAGATAAAGAGGTGCCAGACCATTTAAACATTTAAAAAACAAAAACCTGCCAATGAAGAGAAGACAAAATCGGGGTGATATGTTCATGTCGTTTAATCCCCGTTAGTAGACGGGCAGCTGAATTCGTTTTGATTCAGTAAAACTTCTTTTAAACACTAATGCTTATCTCGTATGCAAAACGAATGATATTTTCTGGTAATAGATGGGTAAATTTCCTCATAAATTAAAGACCCGGCATTCCTCGAAGAAATGCATATCACCCTCTGCCTTTTTGTGCCTGACTTTCAAACTAAAATCACCTCATGATGAGTAATGACAGTTATAGCCATTTTGGTTGAACCTTGTAAAGTACGTTTAGGGCTCCCAGGGTGTATTAAGGATCAGTCTCAGCTACTACCACACCAAGTTTTAGCTCAATATTTGTTAAAATATCTGTTGGCTAAGGTCATTGAGCTGTGGCGGCCATCTTTAATCGGGTTGACTGCAAAAGTTAATGGTTGTTGATGTACATCTAATGATTACTTTCCTAAGAGGTTCGCTAAAATCTGTTTAACGGTTCATGAAATAATTTTCTAATAGCTTAAAACCCAAAAGCTGTACAGCAGCTGCCATTTAAAATGTAAAAAAATTAAAGCCCAATCTCCCTTTTTCAAAAAAAAAAAAAAAAAATCACAAACACTGTCCTTCCAAACTGTCCTTCCAAACTCAAACCTAATTTGCTCGCGGGCAGCATCTTAACAACCTCTCGTGTTTGAAAAGACACCAATGCTCTCTTTGTCCTTCGATGCGTTCGCCGTATTGTGCCGCCCCGGTTTGGAAGCATGTGCGCCTGCGGTGGAGCACAAAGCTAAGCAGCTTGTATCCCCGAGGCCAGCGATTGGAACAGACTCGAGCAGAGTTCTTGAAAACTGTTTTGAGATGCAGTTTCGGCTGAATCTTCAAAGCACTCTGCTTCCATTTACTGAACAGCCTCCCCCCCACAAAAAACATCCCTCTGATTGATGAGCACATGGGGTATTTTTGTGTTCACAGTAGGCTTAAAAGTTTTTCTGTCCCCTAGATGCAGGAGGGAAAAATAATAATCCGGGATAAGAAACTGGGTCAGACATAGAGGTAGATTCTTGGAGAAATTGGGCTCCAAGATGAAGAGGATAGAGAGGTAAAGAAAACACGAAGAAGGACCACATGTGGCAGACAGACAGATGGTGGGCTCCCTGAAATGATTTTTCCCGGAGCTGGACAGACATCCCTTGGCTTGGCGTTTGTGAGCCTGACAAACAGAACGCGGTAAATAGGGCTGCGAGGTAAATAAAGCAATCTGCTGCGAAACCTCGTCAATTTCTCTGTCAGTCTTTCCTTCAGGAGCCAATCACCGAAGCAAATTCGGCGTCAAATCTCAGCAAAGATGTAATATTCCATCTCGCCGGGCGTCAAGCGTAGCCTGGGGTTGCACACGTGTAAATACGAAGAGCAGAACATGACATTCTGTTTGCAGGGCGACTCGTCTCCAGCAGCAGTGACATGTAGACCCTATTACAGCATGTAAATGACCCCCTGCTGTGAGATCTAAGGGTACGGTATGACAAGCATGCTCAAATGTTGTACCTGGTGTGTGTGTGGATGATACACCAGGATCAGCTATATCAATAAAAGGAACTTCAAAGCACACACTCCCAATAAATTACAAATAAAAGCAAAAAAGTTCACCAAGTCTGGGCCGAAACAGGGGCTGTATGAAATTCATCTATCGCTTTAATAAGTTTTAATGAATAATTTATTAACTTAAAGACCAGCGGTGAGCCATTAAAACAAACCACATTTGGCTCGGAAGCAGAGCTTTGGAAGGACGCTAATCAATAACTTTGTGTGAAAGTGAGGACAGTGTGATGAAGCTGGAGACACCCGTCAGATCCTTGTTTTAGTTTTAGAGCTGCACCTATCTGATGACGAGTCCTTTTATTTGTTGTCGTTTCCCCAGCTTACTAACATTCATTCAAGTTCCAGATTAATTTCAGGGTATTTAAACTGGGGAGATTGCAATTTTCAAGGTTTTAAATGTAAAATGAACCAAAGACAGCGACTGCCAGGTACCCACAAGCATCTCCAAAAAAAAAGGGGGGTCTTTTTATGTTTTGCCACTCCACTTGCTGCCTTCTGTCGTTAAATTAATTTGCCCTTCAGCAAATAAAATGCAGCTCGATCAGGTTGAGTCCCTCAGCCGTTATAGAGCACATCTCTACTTTACCTTTAAAACCTCCCAACTTGCTTTAACTCTATGTTTAGGTTCGATCCTCATCTGTAAAGTGACGCATTATTCAATTACCTGGTTGCATTTGGCAAATGAGCGGTATGTCTCTAAGAATTCATACAACTGCTCAACCTTGTGTCAAATGAAGCTATAGATACCCATACCATCATACTCCCACCTCTGTGTTTTCAAAGTGTATCATTGCGACCCTTTTCCATGTAACTCCATGGAATTGTTTGGAATATTCGGTGTTCTGTGGAATTACCAGTAATCTGTTAAGATTACTTTCAGTTAGAGATATCAGGCAGAAGGGTGAGATTTTTTTTTTTTTACACCTTATTTGATTTTCATCAGATACACAGTAATGTCTAATTAACCCAGTAATGTTTACCATGACAAATATGAATCTGTATGAAAGTTTAGAGAATGGAGTTGTTTTAAGACAGCAGAAATGTGCTTTTAATGAATGAAACTTTTATAAAAGTGTCTACTGAAACTGTGTTTTTTTTGGCCAAATTAGCAGCAGGACATGATAGACCTGCCAGCCATTTTCAGGGCTTAATGTAACAATGTTGCTTCTACTTATTACTTAGCACTGATGGCCACATTTTCACCTTGAATATTAAAAGCAGCCTGATCACGCCACACTCATTTATCCTCAGGAGAAAATAAGCTTCTCTAAAAAGGGTCTTTCCTTTGCTCGGTGGGGGCTTTTTAGCCTGAATGGAGTCGTCATTACATTAGCGGTGCTTTGCACCGTGTCATCAAAGCACACATTACATGTTTGTTTTCTCTAAAAAATGTCTGTTTCTCTTCTCTTTTGATGATACCATTTTGAGGTTCAACTCTGTTTTCAGGCAGCCTCCAAAAGATCGAGCTCTGAAGCCACAAAGTACCTTAATTGCCGTATCGACGATGACAGGCTTTTTTTTTCTTTCATCCCCGAACACACTCCATCAGCCTTTTCTCTGTCCTCGCACTGAAATCGCTCATATCTGCTCTTCAGTAACAATGGCAAAAAATGGCCAACCTTACTTGGGTTTTTCGCGCACCCCCCCACCCTCCATTATTCCTCTTTGTCCAGCGTCCACATACACACGCACCTACATTCAATAACCGTACGATGTCCCCATTTTTCAAGCGTCTTCCACTCGACCCTCTCTGAAGGCTGGAGGTCACATATTTATTTTAGACGGCACAAAAGATGACAGAAAAGAAATACAATCGTGGGATAATTTATCACGATATAAACCACGGAGTTTCAGGAAAATTAAACCTTGGGAGATGAACTGTCAACGCTGCGCTAAATTCAAGCCTCTGCCTCTGCTTCCCTAAGGACCTGGGATGTTACATGTTGCTTTAGGTCAATAAAGGTAATTGATAAGCTCTCGTATGGATATATAGTGATGAATGAAGGATGTTTACAGTGTAATAAATCAAACCACCTCCGGAGCCGCAAATGGACAACCGTCTGCCCCATTTTAATGGGAATAAGCATAAACTCATCACCTTTAATCAATGGCGTACAGTGTCAAAGACAGGCACCTATAGGGCTGTTATTGGTCCATCACTTACGCTTTATGAGCGCCTCAGAGCTGAGGCGGGGACGGTGTTGCATCGGGTGGCCTACTCATAGATTATTGGAAAATCCCCATATCTGTCAACAAAGGTGTTAGAACAATGGCATCAATCTTGAAATTAGATATTTAAGGCTAATAAAACACATTTCATAACTCATTATAGGAAAAACAAAAGAAACTTTTGGACTTATCACCCTCCTGTTATTACTTTTCTTTAATGCCAAATTGGACTCTTTCTAAAAATACTATGAAAAAATGCTGCCCTCTGGTGGTCAAAAGACACATTCCACAAAATATACAAACTTGAAATGATCTTTAATATAAAAACACAAAAAAGTACACAGTAACACCAACATACACACTCAAAGTTGTATCTATTACAAACCTTGTAACATTCAGTGGTGCAGAAACAATCATCAAACTAATTCTTTGGTATCAGAAGTGAACGTATTCACACATTCAGTCTGTTAAAGTACACAGATTAAACTCATAATGTCAGCAGTTTGGGAAACATATTTTATGTGCTACACGTCGAGTTCCATTCCGCGCCTCCTTTGGTTCGGCGATGCCCACTTCATTAATTAAAGTTTACATCTCCGAGGGACGTGGGCAGCTCGACTGATGATTTATGATGGACCAGAAGCAGCTTAAAGAGGGCCTCGTGTCTCTGACCCGCTCTGAGAAACGTTCCAGTTTCTTATTGTGGCATAAAAACGACTCTGTGGGTCGAAGGTTTCCATTTAGGCACTTTGTCATGTTTTCACTACAAATATAAACTTCTCTGTGACAAAATCTCCTTAAACGCCTCTTAAGGTAGTATCTTAGTGACCTTTGGAGACTCAACATTGCAAGAAAAAGGTGAGAAAATGAGCTAATTTTCACTCGTGGCCTCATTGAATTGAGTGTTTGAGACCAAATGACCAGCAAAGCCGTGCAGTCACAATTTTTGAAAATCACAGCCGGTACTTGAGTGAGAAAATAGGCAGACTTTGCTCAGTTTTTAATAATTATTATTTATCATCGGCATGATGGCATTTGGACGTTTGGGGCTGCAGAATCAGATGTTTCCTGTCAGAGGAGAGCTCCTGTGCAGGTGTCAATATACAGCTCTAGAGTTACAAAAACTAAACTGAGAAAAGACGACAACAACTCCATGACTCACACGATACTGAGAACCCCGACAAACATTGAGACTCCATCTTGAATGCCTTTCATCAACTACTTAACAATCAACCGCAGCCCAGTGAGGTACTTTATATATTTAGCCCTTCCCATGTCTACAATCTATTTCATTCACATTCTCCTGATATATTTCTGAAAATTTAAAAAGAAAAGTGGTCCAGTCTTCAAATATCTATCAAAGCCGAGCCCTGCAGAAAGCCCTTTTTCCAGTTTTTATGACTTATTTTTACTTCTTCTAATAAGAGTATAACAAATTTTCCCAAAGGGACAATATTTATATTGCATTGTAAGATTCAATAAATTCTCCAATATGGAAACTACTTTTTACTTTTGGACTTTTAGTCAGTAACCAAAAGTATGACAAGGAGAAACCTATAAATGAAAGAGGTTCTCTAGAAAAAAAAAATGTTTTGGACTAAAAGTAACTAAAAGAAGCCTTGTATTCATCAGCGGTGTCGACGCCCATCGCGCCGGTTCAGGCAGGTTTCAGGGTTTTACATCATACTCGTCTTCAGAGCGATTTACAAGAGGTGAGCCGTTATTAGTCTCACACTGACACGATCCCAGCTGGCTTATTTAGCTTCAAAGCAGCTGTTCTCCAGCAGAATCTCAAACCGTGGTTGTCTTTCTGTATCAAAGTGGTACGGTTCGGCAGCTCTGTCAGTTTGTCAGGTACGAGCTTGTTTACCACGCCGCCGCTGCTCTGTTTTGTGTTGCCGACTCCGAAAACAGAAAAGAAAACCCGTCCACTGGGGGGTGGGGGGTGGGGGGCAGGGAAAGCTCAGCTGACTTTCAAGATGAGCATTTTACTAGTTGCTCAAACTTCTAAAAGCTAGTTTTGCGGGGTATTCCAACTTTTTACCGCCCGTGTGGAGGTTTCCGGTTGACGTTCGCCATGCTGAGGGCGAGCCTCTGAGTGAAGAGTGTGTGAAATTTGCCACAGTAGGTGTGTGTCGTCTTCAGCAGCTCCTCCTCCAACGGCTGCAACAAGGAAGCGACAGGGTCGGTGCCAAAAGAGTACTGGGAACGACAAAAACAACGGATTTGTTAGATTCAATGTGAGGTTTTAGGATTTGTCTTTAAAGATGCTCGTGTCCGGTTTGCAACACTTCAACTTTTCTCTGAGAAATTGGAAAAAAAAAACGGAAGCGTTCAGGCAAGCGGATGTCCTCTGGGACGTTGATTCTGCAAGGCTAAACATAAAGTGCTCTGTACTGTTGGAGTCCGTTTAAAGCTATAGGCTTATGGGGTCCAGTAATAACCAGAGATGTCTTCCCGATAATGAAGGGGCCTTTACAACGCTCCGAGGAAATCAAAGGGGGATTAACATTTTTATGCCAGCTCATTTGCTTTGCAGTCGGCTCCTTGATACCGGGTCACAAAGAGAATGGTGTTTTTACGAGCGCACGCACACACACACACACAACCCGCCGCTCATAAAGCTGCATTTACAGTTGTTGTATTGATTCTGCGCTGCTGACGGTAACACTCGCGTGCAGATCCAAACTCTAAATGCACCGGCGGCTGTAAAATTTAACAGCTGCTTTTCAGGCTCAGCTTTTTCCTGACGGGGGGGGCTGCGTGCAGACAGACGGCTGAGGTCTGAGATGCAGACAGGGAGGAGTGCTCCTATTTCTTTGTTTGACAAAAGCCACTGTTAGAAATACTAACAGCTGGAAGAATGACCAAAGTTAGGAGTGTAGTGTTTATAAATGCATTTCATCAAATCGGTCAGTTTAAAGTTTACTTCACCAGCTCTGAATCATTCGTTTCACATGTGTTTTGCCCACTTTAAAAGTAAAAATCCAGCAGTGACAAACGTACACAGATGTAAAAACACCAGTCAATCTGTTAAACATGATGAATTACAGGTTCTGTTTTAACTAGGGAAGTGATCTTCAGTATTTATGTTGTCAGCTGTTGATGGCATAATGAACTAAGAGCTCTCTGACAGGGCAGCTGCGATTTAAGACGACATTAAAAAGGAAAAACTCCTCTTTTGCTGCTTGTTATCACTTCTAGCCGGGGTCATGTGCCGTCTGACTGAAAAGTAATGAAGCCCGAGGCTAACGCTACAGCACAGGAAAAGGCAGCGAGTGATGGGAATTATGGCTCGGCTCACCAAAAAGCTCTCTCGGCTCCTGAATGGCTCCTCCTAAGTAATGCTACGGTGAGAGGAGAGGTGGAGAGCTGAAAGAGCCGGCTCTTTTTGGTGAGCTGAACCAAATAATCCTGAAAGAGAGCCAGAATTCCCATCACTAAAGGCAGCTCACTTGGCTACACACAGGTTCATCATCAGAAAACAGCCCCCCAGCCACAACGCATACAAGTTATCCAACTACTTTCCCTCTTGACATACCTGTTGCCTGTGCTCTCTAACGTTTTTTGGGTTTTTTATCTTTTTTTTCTTAGTTATAAGCCCAGGACCACCTTCCTCTTGGTGAAGATGATGGTAAATATTGCAATGAGTGACTCAAAACTTCCTACACCCGAGTTCCCTTTGCTTTAATATACTAATATAATCCGATAATTTCAGTTAAGGCACATAAAGCTATGCCTTTCTGTTGCCATGAGAGTATTTCTTTACCACAGTGGGTTTTCTTACAGTGTTGAATCTGTATCAGTAATGTATTTAAGTCTAACTGTAGTTGAACAAGCTGAAACAGATCAAATGGGCGGTCCGAACATATCAGCTACTCATAAAATGACCCTATCTGCTTGGATCCTTCCGGCAAACAAGACTTGACCACAAATCTATAAAAGTATTGTTTTATAAAGAGGGGAATGCTCATGCATGCATCACTCCAGGTTGTATTCTAGTAATGCCATTGATCCTGTCCTATAAAGCCATTGTTTTCACTGCAGGCCATGGAAGAGGTATAGATAAGCCATCAGTCTGATCTACGTTCAACAGGAAAGCAATGAAAGTCGCAGTGTTGATGGCTTCATTAAGTAAATTCCACTCGTGTCGTCAATATCATTAAACTGCGGGTAAGCAACCCATAAACATCCTCGTGGGAGAAATTAGCTTTCACGCCGACCGTCTGCCAAAAGGTGTTGATTGGTGTCCTGCGAAGACAATCTGACATCCAAAGCACTTCTGGTCTTCAGGGGTCAGCAGCAATCCAAAACCTCATCCAGGAGCGGAGCGCGGCGAGCGGCGAGCAGCAGAGGAGAGCAGCTGGGTCACCAGGGTTAGAAACGAGGGCTTTTCATCAGTTGTTGAGCTAAATCACCCCCACCTAACTTTGTGGAAGACTTGTCAAATCCTCTCTTTAAACTTTGATGTGCAGGAGAGACTTTTAACGAGGGGGCAATTGCTCATTTTTGGCTCGCTGATGGAAAATGAAATTGCAGCGAAACGTTTTATAATGAAACGGTTTCCAGTGAAAAGGAAATGAGGACATCCATCCAGTTTGGATTCGTGACAACACTGAGCTGCCTTTTTTTCATATCTGTATCAGGTTTTGCAAATACTCTTATTTTAAAGTGCTTAATTCAAACAGACAGACAGGCTCTTAAAAATAAAAGGTAATCTTGCGCTAAATTATTGGGAATGAGGGCAACAAGTGTAAAAAGACAAAAAGACAATTGGAACAATCCAGCTGTGTGAAGTGTGTTTCGGTGCAAAAAACAACATCCTTCAACAAACACACCAACCATTTTTATGGCCTCGTAAACAGCCCTAAAAGCTGGTTGTTTGTTGTCGTGGTAAACGCCTCGGTTTCCGTGCAAAATGTAGACGCCGTCCTCCTCAGCCGAGGCGCAGTTGCTGCCATAGATGCAATGATCGGGGCGGTAGTTCCACTTACATGGAAACTCCAGCAAGAACTCTGAAACAGAAATTTATAAAGTGGTGATAACTTCGACCAGCTCTGCAGATGGTGTCGATGCAGAACTTTCAAGGGGAGCATCTTTACCCGCGTTATAGTGGAAAATTATATTGAGAAGGTCCTGGTCCCCCCAGGTTATATTCAGTTTGTATTTCTGGAGCAGAGGCATCAGCAGCTCCTCCCAGCGCAGCCCCACTGATGTCATGTCGTTCTGCAGAGAAGCAACTACTTCAGTGCGTTCAACCACAGCACGAGGACATCTTGTGGTGTTTATGGGTAGTGTGGCACGATCAGACGCCGAGTTTCACCTTAAAGAACGTGCTCCTCATCCTCGTCATGTTCATGAGCATGACCCCCGAGTTGATGCCCGTCCTGCCGTAAAACGGGTGCCGGGCGAAGCGGCTGTACCAGGCGATGCGGGGCTCCTCGTGCTCTGGGGACATAGCGGCCAGCTGAGAAGGATCAAACTGGGACAGGAACGCCCATAAATAGTCAACGGGCTGCAGGAAGAGGATGTCCGAGTCCACGTATATGAGCGAATCAACGTCCTTTAGGATGAGCTGCAGAAAGCAGAGGCAGATATTATTTGAAAAATTAGTAATGATGACATCTAGGGTTCTAATTCAGCACAAGTATAACAAAGGAAATTTGACTTAGGGTGACAAATTTCAACAGATTTTCTGGCACAAAATCATTTGCAGCTCTGTTATTTACCTGAATGTAAGAATAAAATCGTGTTTGGATGCTTTCATGAACGAGCTACTTACGGGTAAGAAGAGCCTCTGAGAGGCACAGGGTTTGAAGAGCTTCTTCCACTCAGCTGCATTCTCACTGGGGAAGCTGATGGAGTAGATGGTGTAGTTGTACTTACAACGAACAAAACTAGGCCATGACTCCAGCTGCAACACACATAAGAACATTAATCTGCCACTGGAAGGACTGTACGTTTGTCTGTATATATGGAACAAGCACAGTATGAACTACAAACCCAATTCTGTAAAAGTTGGGACTTTGTGTAAAGCAAGAGAAGATGCTTCTTAGCGGTAAACTATACCAACTTCTTTGAGGTGTGTTGCTGCCATCAAATTCATAATGACCTTTCACATTTTTTTTAAAAGCAAATATATCATTTTTTTGTTTCAGTGTTCCATTGTTATTAAAAAATGAGCTGCAAATCATTGCACTCTGTATTTATTTACATTTTACACCACGCCCCAACTTTCTCAGGACTGAGGTTGCATCCGAGCTGCTTGAATTCTCACAGCTTCCATAAAGTTGGCGTGCAGCTGATCTTCGGCAAAGATGTGCAGGTGGAGGTGCCCGACGCTGAACAGCACAGCCGATTTGATCATGATGAGAGTCTCCTCCAGCCTCTCGCCACAGGCCACCACAGCCAGGTGCATCGTGGGAGGCTGGGGTCTGCTCCGAACGCCGTCTCCAGCAGCTTCCATCTGACTGCGCTGACGCATGATGTACCTGAGCAGGAGGACAGGTACAAAATGACCCAATGATGTGTTAATATTACAGCAACAGAGCAGAAACTACACTTATTTACAGCTTTCTTGTAGGAGCTGGCAACAACGTTCCTTAGAATAAAAAATGAGCTGCTAGAAGGGAGAAATGACATAACAGAAGTTATTCTACGAATAAAGACACAGGTATTGTCTGCAGCAACAGCGACCTCTGCTGGCTGAAGGAAAACACGTCAATCTTATTCCCCTTTTTAACTTCTGCTGCAGCTTTTCACACTTTGAAGTCTCTACAAATAAAAAATAAAATAAAATCAAAAGTGCTCTTGCAGCTACCCCACATAACAAAACTAAAGAATTTGCTGGTTTTAATCAGCTGAAAATGAAAGAATTAAGTGAGAAATGGGACACTACTCAAGTGGGTTTCTGTATCTGCTTCAGCGTACGCCTGGGGACGTTACGTATTACGTCACAATTACGTCACTCACTATTATCAAGATGTAGTAAATTCGCTCACATTCCGATACATCCCAAGGCTGAGGGTCGCCAGTTTACGCGTCTATGATTTTAGTGTGAAATATTTAAACGCAACGCTACTTTCTAGATCATAAACCAACCCCGTCAGTATCCAGTCCTACCTGTGGTGGTACCAGCGGGGGTTTGGAGGCACGGTTTTGTCCACCGACCCTCGCCTGGCTCCGGCGTCCCTTGGTGGGATATAAACTCTCCTCACTCCGTTTCCTCCGACCGACACGTCCGAGTAGAACAGCTTACTGTAGACGTACAAGCCCGAGAACACGGCGAACACCGTGCACAGCAGCAGCGCACGTATGTAACGCCGCATTATGAAGTCTGGAAACACATCTTCGGACCTAAAGTCATGACACAGAAACTAACGTTTCGGAATGCGAAGCTGTCGCCCTGTGAAAGGACTTCCGGTTAAAGTTTAAAAAAATAAGATTTTTATTGAATGCGCAACAACGGCGCCCTCTGGCGGCCATCTCTAAGCGCTGCAACTATGATTTCTTTTTCCGGTTTAGGAATCAACAAAGATTTATTTTTTATGCTCATGTCATATTGTGTGTTACTATGTGTAAATAATAACCCCACATTATTAAATATTGTTTCTTTCTTTCCTTGTTAACTTGTATTTTTAGCGTGTTTTAATGTTTCAAAGACTGCTGTAGTTTTTATGAATGTTGTTGACCTAAAATTTGGACTGGTAGTAGCTGAGACTGATTCCCAACATACCCTCGGGGCTTACAGATTGTGCTTTTTAAATGAAACTTTTGGGAAATTATCATTTGATGGACCTCTTTAACTGCTTACCTTTTAGAGCCAGTCCCAAATCAAGATGGCCGTCACAAACATAGTTATAATTTAACCTATTTGACAGTTATTGTGCTAAAATTTGGCGTGGTTGTAGCTGAGTCCTTCACAGCATATGCTTCAAGTGCTGCTCATTATGCAAAAGCTTTGCTTTAACCTCTAGCATTAAAAGTTGGAGTCAACCCTGTTTGTCTGTTAGCAAAATATCTTGTTAACCACTTATTGGATTCTAATGAAACTTTTACAAACTAAACAGTGGAGGTACATCTTTAACTGATTGACATTTGGGGTCAGTTAAATTCAAGATGGCCGCCACAGCTAACACAGATATGGCTTTAACTCATTCAATTTTGCAAATGCTAAGCTAAAAATTGATGTGGTAGTAGCTGAGAGTCATTCATAACACTTAATCTAAGTGCAACATTCGTTATTGTGCATAATGTTCAAATTGATAACCATTTTTTCTTAACATATTAGTTTAAAACTCTTTAACTTTATTTATGGCCATAATCTATAATCTATAAGTGATACTTCAGATTAGACCAGTTTAAACCATCATTCCAAATTAAAGTTGAGAACCCTCTAAACTTGCATAACAGTAAGTGAGTAACAGTAACAGTAAGAAAAAAAACTTCTCACTAGAGTATTTGAGTCGAATGAATTAGATTTTGTTTTAGGTCTTTTATTCTGAAGGTGGAAGTAGCAGCTTCCGGTTCCCCTCTGCACTCCGTTCGCCTTGGAGCAGCTCGCGCAGGAGGCCGGGAGCCTGGGTGGGGGAAGGGTGGGAGCACACAGTGAATGGGTTCAGCTCCTGAAAAGACTCATTCAGCGGCTTTAAGAGACTCGTCCTTATTGAGACGGCTGTGTTTGACAAGCAGGCCTCCGTGTCAGCCGAATTTTGATTAAGTGTGGGAAAAACAGTGCACGGAGGTTAAAAGACTGAGCTTTGAACAACTGTAGGTACAGTGGCTGGAGACAACTTTTTATAGACCAGAAAACACAACATTGAACGCTATTAAAGAGAAAACAAATTATACCTCAAACTTGTCTGTTTCTGAAATAGGTTAGGTTTTGTTTTAGTGCTTTTGTTTTCCAAAACACTTCTTTATATTCTTAACATGTTTTTGTTTCCATAACTTCGTATGGTTTTTCTGAGGAAGTAATCATCTGAAGTACCTCTACAGCAGCGGTTCCCAAACTTTTCAGCTACCGACCCATAAAATAATTGTGACAAAGGTGTGTGACCCAATCTGTTGGCTGTTTAAACATCCAAACATGCTAATGACTATTAAATAAGGACATAATGACAACACAAACAGTTTTAACATCCATTATGACATTTTTTAAATCAGTTTATGGACATGTATTTCAAGTTTTTGTGACGATTATGGTGCAAACATGGCAAGTTGACATCTGGAGATTATCTATGGACCCCTACTTGGTGTTGAGTGACCCACACTGTGGTCCCGACCCCAACTTTGGGAATCATTGCTCTACAGCATAGTGACTTTTCAAGATGGCCGCCACAGCTAAGCTAAACAACCTTGGCAAACACCGAAATGGGTACAACTCAGCTAATTTTACAAACACTGAGCTAAACACTGAGTGTGGTAGTAGCTGAGAGTCATCCCCAACACATACTCCTGATCACAGGAAATCCTTTCTTATAACTTATCCATTAACTACTGGAGTCATCTGTCTGTTAGCAAAATATCTCATGAACCACTGGATGGATTTGAATGAAACTTTCAGGAAGTAATCATTGCATGGACATCTGCAACCTATTAGAGTTCTGAGCAAACTTAATTCAAGATGGCCACCACAGCTAACTGATCTTAGGGAACAAAATTGTAAAAATGTTGAATTAAAAATGTGGTGTAGTAGCTTAGCAACACCTCCAATACGAACTCTGAGCACACAGTGATTATTTTTGCTTTAAACCTTGACATTAACTGTTAAAAGAGTTAACCCTGTTTGTCTGTTAGCAAAATATCTCATGAACCACTGAATGGATTTTAATGAAACTCTCAGAAAGTAACTATTAGATGTACCTCTACAACTCATTAACTTTTGGACTCAACCCAATTCAAGATGGCTGCCACAGCCAACTGACCTTAGGAGACACAAAAATGGCTTTAACCTAGCCTTTTTTAAAGATATTGAGTTAAAAATTTGGTGTGGTAGTAGCTGAGAGTCATCCTCAACATATGCTTCAAGCGCTAACAGATCAAGGGAGCTCGCCCATGCAGGATGTCATTAACAAAGTTTGACCAAAACTTCTATAATTCTGTCATTTCTCATCATAAGGTGATCACAGTTTAAAACTGGGGCGTTACGCCAGGCTTTTAATTTGATCAATTTTTAACCTTTAAGTTGTTGTACTTAGTGTCAAAAGTTTTTATTTTTCTTTAGCACCAACCACGAAGTCAATAATTGATATAAAAACAAGAACTACTGTGTTAACTTGCAAAATTAAACATTTTCCAAGTGTTGCAACGTGATGCAAAACGATCCAAAATTGTCTGAATGCTCGAGTCATGAAAAAAGGTGAACAAGTCTCACTTTTAAATAATTAGGAACATAAAGAACTGTCAAACATGCACTCACATGTCAGGGGAAAAAAAAGGGCTCGTGAGCAGGGAATAAAAGCTGCGCGTAATAAACAAACACGTTTTTCTTGTTTTCAATTTGATCGTTTTCTTATTCCGACATGTAATAAACAAGTTGACACATCTTCCAAACAAATAATGACGAATCAAACAAAGAAGAAAAAAAAAATCCTTAAGAGACGCTGTGGCGTTACAAGTGTTCTTCCCTTTTTCTGCTTTTTTTTTTTTTTTTGCCACAAATAAATGTTTCTCCGAAGAGTTCTTTTCCAGTCCCCTCATCTAGTCCCAGCTAGACGAGTGAAACTCGGAGACAAACGATATTCACAAACTAAAAGACTTTGCCCACAATATATCAAGACTTTACTAATTTCATGCTATGACAGTTTTCTGGATGTGTGCTAAAATGTTAGGTAAAAATCTCGAGGACGAACACTGACATGTTGAATAATACAACCACATCAAAACATTGTAGTATAATATTTTAGAAATATCTATTTTCTCTGTTATTATTCTATAAGTTTTATTATGTAGTTAGGTTGATTTATGCTGTTTCTGCTGGGAGATTATTGTCCTCTAAAGCTCAGTCCGTCACCGAACTCTGGAAGCCTGAACAGCTCGGAGCAGTTCGTGTCCTGAAGTTAAACCCCTCCCCGTGTTCATTCAATAGAGGGGNGGGGGGGTTGCAGTGCAGAATCGGCCTCCTGTGCTTCTCCGCTGGGACTTGAAACAAGCGTAGCCCTGTTTGTGTGGCAGAAAGATTAACAAAAAAAAAAAAGGGAACAAACCGGTGTCATTTACAGATATCTTCTCCCGTATTATTTGTTTAGAAGATTAATAACTATTAATTCAGATTTTTTTTTTTTTTGGAGGAAAAAATTTGAGGTGGGAGGAGCTGAGTCATTTACAACACATAATCCGAGCGTGACAGCTCACAATTTCGCATGGGATTGCGCATAATGTTATTTTACCATCTTAGTTTAAAACTATGGGATGAACGATGGAGGGCGATATGCATTCCTTCGAGGAGTTGGAGGCCTTTATTGTTAAGACTGGTTTAGGTCGGTGGTAGTTTATGCACAAAATGAATCACTGAGATCAAAGTTCAACACAATGACACCAGGTTCTGCCCTTCGAATCACACTGTGGCTTTCAGTCAGATGCCCGTGTAAATCCACCCCGTAGTGCCAGGAGGAGAGTCTCTGCGCCGCGTCCAAAAACAACGTCTCTGCAGCAGAGTGGGTGAAACAGGGAAAGCTCTGAGTATCAAGATCAGGGGTAAAAGTTTTCACACAGAAGCAGACAGTTCCTCACGGGGCGGGGGGGAGAAGAAGTCAATCTGCTGGCCACTGAGGACGATGATGGTTGGAGGAGGACTGGCCGCGTGTACGAAAACAAAGGCTCAACTTTGTCCCAAATTTTATTCGGGTATATTTCGCGGGTCGGTTCTGACGAAGTTCCTCACGACTGTTTGCCAGTAAATATCCAAAGCAGTGTGTTGCATCCTTCTGATTTTATAAAATATCTGGTTCAAAGTGAAGATTACTAAAAACGCTCGGCAAAAGGTGTTTTCATATTGCTTAAATAATGCAGAATAGGGATGCACAGATACCAGTGTCGAGTATTGGGCAGATACCATGTGTGTACTTGTACTCATAAAGTGTACCAATACAACTTTACAGCAGCTGTTTAAAGGAAGAGCAATATCAGCCATAAGGACGTACGTTTTTTGGTTTTGCTTCAATTCCCTATCCTGATCTACACTCCTTACCAGTTGGTGGCGGTAATGCGCCATAAAGTTGTTTACTAACCACTAATAAACACCACCAGAAGAAGAAAAGCTGCATGGCGATCTTTCAAAGTGAATAATGGGGACCAAAGTAAAGCAGACTGCAAATTATGCTCAGCAAAAGAGGGATGAAATCTAGCCTTTTTAACAGGAGCGATTTGATAAAACATCTCAAAAACCAACACGCTGACAAGCTCAAAGAATTAGGTAATATTAATGAGCATGCTGAGAGTCGTACGCACCTTGAAACTGTTGGCTAACGAGGAATAGGGGTGGTGGGGTTAGAATTTATTTTTTGATGCATCGCAGACATTAAAAAGTTGATTAGGAATCAACTTTTTAATGTCAAATGCTGATGCTGTGGCATTCGGACAGAAAATAGACATATTCAAAGACATTCAGGAGCAGCTCAAGCAGCCAATGCAAAGAGCCAAACAGGATGTGCAGACCCGCTGGAATTCCACGTCCTACACGCTACAGAAGAGGACCCTGGGAATATATAGATTTGCGCCTGAGCTTTCCGACAATCTCATCGCTCACCAATAGGCGCTTCTAGACTTGCTGTCCTGGCTCTGTTTAAGTAGTTAACGCAAAAAGTAAGCTGCTCTGATTTGAACTCACTTTTAAAGTAATTATAAGAAATGTAATGGCATTTATGAGTACTAGTATCAGTTCTTGGTATCAGCAAGCACTCAAATGTAGGTACTTGTACTTAAGTTGACCAAAAATCAGTGCATCCCTAATGCAGAATTTCATTGCTGTGGAGATTCTTTCAACTGAGACGCAGTAAATCTGATCTTTCATTCCAAAAAAAAAAAAAAGAAGAAAAAAATCCTCTTGCAGCTCGGCAGATGAGACGTGGGTGGAGGCCGCGACTTAAGGAGCCGAGGGACTCAGTGGGATTCCCCATTGACCGAGCTGCCCTCTCCTCGGGGTGAGGAGGAGCGGGAGAGGCCCCGCTCTGTGTTTTCCGAGCCGGAGCCGTTCTGACTGTGGTGGTCAGCCGTGGAGGCGGAGCTGGAGGACGTGGCGGAGGTGGACGAGGGCTTGGCCTTCTCCTTAAAGTCCGTTATGATGACTGTCAGGTCGCCGACCGTCACCTCGAGGTGCTGGGCACTGCTGCGGTCAATGTTTTTTAATCTCGGCCTGATGAGAGGACAGAAAATAAATTATATGCATTCCTTTAGGGAATGCTAGGCTTTTAGTTTCCTGAAGTCTTTTTATAGAATATGACACCCTATCTCCGAGTGCCCAAGTTAATATTGTTTATTCTTGTGTTTAATCATGCATTTATTCAACATATTGTTGATCTGTCAACCTTGTGTCTTTATTTACCTCATCTTCTTGTGACTGTTCTTCTTCAGCGTCGTCTCCCTTTCGCTCTTGTCCCTCTCGACTCTCTCCTTTTTTTCTTTTTTGGGCTGTGACGGCAACACGAACTGCTGCGTTACCTGCTGCTGAGAGACGAGCTGGGAGACGGGGCGAGGCTTCCTGATCCGGCGGGGGGAGGAGGAGGGGGAGGAGGAGGAGGGGTGGAGAGAGACATGAAGCAGGAGAGAGGAAGAGAGGAAGAGAGGAGACAGAGAGCGTGGCAGATTAATGAGAAGGAAAATCACAGAGAGCACATGGCCTCTTGCCATAACGTAGAGCCAATAATCACTGCCGTAGCTGGTTAGAATGGTGCTACAGAAATGTTTTCAACACCAGCAGCAAGTGGCAACACAAACAGAATAAATCCTCAATTTTGCTGCTAGAAAGATGTAATTTATCTGGACAGGGTTAGATTAACACTCACAGGAGTACACACTGATAACATCTGTTTGAGTAAACATCCAGTAGGAATTTAATTTGTGTAAATTCAGAATGCATGACAAATATGTAAAGATGCACCAAGTGTGTTGGAAAGATTTACTTTTGTTTGTATTTTGAAGAGATTACTGACAAAAATACAGAAAGAAATCCTGATTTTTCTTTTAGCTATTTACAATAAACCTTGGCGATTTTGTGCCTGGCAAAATCTGACCTTGTCTGACAACCCCATTTCCAAAAAATGTTGGGACAGGAGCAACAAAAGGCTGTAAATGTAATTAGAACGATTAAGGGACAGCTGGAAGAGCTTTTCGCAACAAATTCGGTTAATTGGTGACAGGTCCATAAGAGGATTAAAAGCATTTTAGAGAGGCCGAATCTCTCAGAAGTAAAGATGGGCAGAGGTTCACCAGTCTGTGACAAACTGTGTCTCAGGGGCCATTGTATCAAAAACATATCTGGTTCTGTCCTGGAAATCACTGCATGGACTCAGATTATTGTCTGTAAACACAGTTCTCTGTGCCATCCTGCTGCTTAAAGCTCTATCAGACAAAGAAGAAGCCAGAAATGCTGCTGTCTTCTCTGGACCAAAGCTCATTTAAAATGGACTGAGGCAAAGAGGAAAACTGTTCTGTAGGCAGACAAATCTAAATTTGAAATTCTTATTGGAGACCATGAATGCCACCTCCTTCATACCGAAGAGGAGAGGGTCTTTTATCAGTGCACAGTTCAAAAGCCAGCCTCTCTGATGGTATGGGGGTTCATTAGTGCCTCTGGCATGGGCAGCTTACACATCTGGAAAGACGCCATCAATGCAGAAAACTATATGCACATTTAAGAACATAAGCTCCCATTCATTTCTACGGGTTTTAGAACAACATCTGCTCCCATCCTGATGATATCTTTTTCAGCCAAGGCCTCGCGTATTTCAGAAAGACGATGATAAACAGCATACAGAATTCATTATAACAGCATGGCTTCACAGTGGAAGAGCTGAACTGAGCTGCCTGCAGTCCAGACCTCTCACCAACTGAAAACATTTGGCTCAACATGAAACAAAAAGTCTGAATAAGAAGATCCAGGACTGTTGAACATACAGAATTCTACATCAGACAAGAATAAGACAGCATCCCTCTCCAAAAAAACTAGCAACGTGTCTCCTCAGATCCTAGACGGTTACAGACTGTTGTTAAAAGAAGAGGGGGTGCTTCACAGTGGTAAACATGGCTTTTCCATGAGAATAAAATCTGCATGAAAATGGTTGCAGGATCTGTCGTGTTATTTAAAACACAGGCTGCTACTGTTTAGTGTTGCACTCGTAGATGTTTCTGTTCACACTTCTTACAGCTTGATGCCCATGCAGTGATAAACATCAGCTCAAAGCATACAAGTTGAGGTTTGTATGCTTAAGGTAGAAACGCCATTTTGCTCTGCATGCTCTCTGTATGATCTATTTTCTTGTGATGAACTTAATCGAAACATCTGTGGTTTCAAGATTATTATTATATAAATTGATATGTGAAATAAACCTTTTTAAGCCAAAGTAAATATGTGTTAAGAATAATCTATCGGGTACATGATTTGCCCCCTTTGCCCTGAGCCTAAAGCCTAAATCAAAAATGACATTCCACCGTGTTACAACAGGTTTTAGGACGCTACCAGTCCGGACAAAGTAGGTGATTATACTAGAAAAGGTCCTAAAAAGGTAAGAAGAACCAAGTGCTGACACACAAACAGAGCAGTGAGCAGCTGAAGCAAGAAAGAATAATAATGAGAACACTGTGTTTTCTGAGTCTTGTTCATGATTAGAGCTAAAATTATCACTGAAAACTTGTTTAATTATTCAGTGATGTCGCTCTACCAGCTTTATAGAACTTACATCAGATACAGACCATTCAAAACGCTGCCCACTTGCTTTTCAAAATCTTATTTGATCTAGTGAAACCTATAATGTTTTTTCTGTATTTAGACTTCTAAAAAGTGATAAAATGCTCTGCCTGTGGCAATGTGCAAATCTTTGCTTTTTTTTTTAAAAAAAAAGAAAAGAAATGGCCTTCTGGGCTTGCCAAATTTTATCATAAGGGTGGTAATGCAGTAAAATTACGGAGCGTCTAAAAGCACTTGACCTAACAAAAACCATCTGTGGATGTAGTCTGAACACTTGAACAAGTGGTTCAGGATAATGCTGCAGAATCTTCCAAGGCCCCTTTTTTTTCTTATTTTCCATGAGGGAGAACGTGGTCAGCTGCTGTTTAACAATTCTGCAATGACCTAAATTTGGACCCAGCTTCAAAAGGATTTCCCTGGCTTCCTTTTTTAAAAGATTTATCAGTGCCTTCTCAGAACTAAATGTGTTGCTAACAGCGCTAGAGTGAAATGCAAATGGGTCTCTTGGCCTACATAAGCGTCTGATAAGGAGGAGATAGTGAGATCCTCTAATATGTCTGTCTTGTCAGCAAGATGCTGCAGAAATGCTGACACCGATCTTTTTAAATAACAGCAGAGGCTTTTTTGAAACCTTGTGTTTCGACTAATTTACTGCCTTTTTATGCCATCTTATGACTAAAATGCTCCTTCATTGGTTCTTCATATAATGACACACAAAGAATAGCTGCAGCGAAAGAATGCATATCTCCCACCGCCTCCCGTGCCACGGTTTTAGACTAGGATCCCAGGAGTTGTGGCCATTTTGGGCAAAACTTGAAAATTACGTCATCCCATGCAGTACTGTGAAATGTCCCGCTCAAGTACGTGTCATTAATGGATATCAAGCAAAAACACACAACCCTGTCTATATATAAATGCCAGAGTAGCGTTCAGACTATGTGTTGGGGATGACTCTCAGCTACTGTCACCATGTTTTAGCTCATTGTCTGTAAAAATGTCTAAGAACTGGATGCTTTTGATGTTTTCACAGGACAAACATGTAAAAGGTATGAAACCCCAGAGGCTTTGATAGTTTGAATTTGAACAAATAAAATATATAAAGTCAATAAGGAGCCTTTTTGCCAAGACATATTTCAATGAAAGTGGAGTATGTGGCGTCTGTTTCATGCAAACATTTACTTTTCAATTATGAGGCAGTCAGCACCAGAGGAGTTAGCGTCTGTTTTGTGCTCAGAGGAAGAGTGTGAGGTCAGTGGGTGCATCAGGAGGAGGGAGAGGAGTGTGAAAGGCCACAGGAGCAAGATAGTGGTAGATACGGTGTGTGTGTGAGTGTGTGTGTGTGTGTGTGTGTGTGTGTGTGTGTGTGTGTGTGTGTGTGACATATTTAGGAAGGGGTCAGCCAGAGTTCTCTCGCAGTAAAATGTGACGGTTCAATGCAGGATGTTTTTCCCCGCTTTTACAGCCCACATTCTGCAGGATGAAGTAAGTTTGCTTTCAGCTTTCACTTCAACTAGAAAATGTGACAAGGCAGCAAATGCAAAATATTTTGTTTTCCCTGAAAATTTTTGCGAGTTGCAATAAAAAAAAAGGATCCATTTGTTTTATTTTCTCCTTTGAATAAAGCAGAGTTTGGCTTGCTTAAGCCCTCCTGGTAACATACTTATTTCCCAGTGTGGGAACGCTTTAGCTCTTGTAGAACGAATGGCATGAGCATCAACAACTCTTCCAACGCTCCGTATTAATGTCAGCTGGAATAGGCTGTTACATTATGTGCAGAAATTCCTTTTTGGAATCAATAAACACTTATACAAACGGACACTCAGCGCCCAAAGGGAGTCGAGTAAAAGGCCTAAGTGGAAGGATAAACACCGTTTGATTGGGTTAACAGATGCAGTTCTGTTTAGACCGGCTGCTTTGCCTCATCATAATATTAGCTCGTCTGCTTCATGTTTCACCAGGTTATTGAGCAGCTCCGTTAGCAACAAGCAGCTTCACTGTAACAAACGATGAAAGACTGGATGTACAAAATGTGCTTATCATTAGTCTTTTACTGCCATATGATGTTACCGAACTCACATGATTGTATTTCAAGCTAAACTAGCTTAGAATTAATTAACTCAGTGATTACTCAAAATAAATTCATTAAGCACAAACAATAGGCGCTTACATAAGACACAGCCCAAAGGGATTATATATAATTTGTTGTTGTTTATGAATTAATATTAGCTGGTTGATTCTATTGCAGCAGTCATGTTTTGTGAGTCAGTGTATAAAGACCACTAGACTCAAGTCAGTTTTGTAATCAACCTTTCTAAAGATTAAATCTTTTTCTTAATTCTAAAATGTTTAAGTAGTCCGTGACACAACCATAAGCAATGCACCATCATGACAGACTGACAAAAATACTCAGAGTATCCAGCCTTCTTGAAGTCCTTAACGGGAGTGCTGGAAGGTGCTCCAGCTGGGGACTCCATCATTCTGCTGGGGGACTTCAATGCTCACATGGGTAACGACAGTGCAACTCTTTTGTGATTGGGGGGAATGGCCTCTCTGATCTGAACCCGAGTGGTGTTCTGTTATTGGACTTCTGTGCTAGTCACAGTTTGTTCATAACAAACACCATGTTCGAACATAGGGGGGGTCCATAAGTGCATATGGTGCCAGGACACCCTAGACCGCAGGTCGATGAGAGACTTTGTAGTCCTGTCATCTGGTCTGAGGCCAAATGTTTTGGGTAAAAAGGGGGGCAGAGCTGTCAAGTGATCACCACCTGGTGGCGAGTTACAT
Source organism: Kryptolebias marmoratus (assembly GCF_001649575.2). NCBI lineage: Eukaryota > Metazoa > Chordata > Actinopteri > Cyprinodontiformes > Rivulidae > Kryptolebias > Kryptolebias marmoratus. Next base: position 14,432,246 of record NC_051447.1, on the reverse strand, counting down.
CAGATGGCAGGGGGTAGATGCCGGACAGAGCCGGTAGACCCAAACGTGTAGTGAGGGTTTGCTGAGAACGCCTAGCAGAAGAACCCATCAGAAAGATCCTCAAATCACACCTCTGGCAGAGCTTCAATTGCATCCCAGTTAAGGTGGGGGACATTGAATTTGAGAGGGCCATGTTCCACACCATTATTGTTGAGGCAGCTGCCCTGGGCTGTGGCCTCTTGTGGCAGCCATGTTCAAACTGGGTATGGGAGGCTGTCAAGCTGAAGAAGGTGTCCTATCAGGCCTTGTTAGCTGGTAGGACTCAAGAGGCAGCTGAAAGGTACCAGCAGACCAAACGGGCTGCAGCCGTGGCTATTACTGAGGCAAAGGCCAGTGATGTCATCAGGTGGTGGAAGGAATACTTTGAGGACCTTTCTCAATACCACTAACAGGTCTTTGATGGAGGAAGCTGAGTCTGGGGACTTTGGGGTGGGTCTGTCTATAACAGAGCCCAAGGTCGCCATGGTAGTTAAAAAGCTCCACAGTGGCAGGGTTCCAGGGGAGGATGAGATCTGTCCTGAGTTCCTTAAGGCTCTGGATGTTGCTGGGCTGTCATGGTTGACATGCTTTTGCAACATTGCATGGACATCGGAGGCAGTGCCACTGGATTGGCAGACTGGGGTGGTGGTTCCCCTTTTTAAAAAGAGGGACCAGAGGGTGTGTTCCAGTTACAGGGGAATCACACTCTTCAGCCTCCCTGGTAAGGTCTATTCAGGGGTGCTGGAGAAAGGAGTTCGATTGAACCTTAAATTCAGGAGGAACAATACGGGTTCCGTCCTGGCCGTGGAACACTGGACCAGCTCTTTACCTTTGCTAGAGTCCTCGAGGGGGCATGGGAGTTTGCCCAATCAGTCTACATGTGTTTTGTGGACTTGGAGAAGGCATTCAACTGTGTTTCCCAAAGTACCCTATGCGGGGTGCTCTGTGAGTATGGGATTGGGGATCTGTAGTTGCGGGCCATTCAGTCGGCAGGTTGGATACTGCTCCTGGGAGCTCCTCCAACTCGATGATTAATCTCTGTCCCTTGCCTGTACATGCTTCCATTCTTTCTGTGTGTGCAACGCAGACAGATGGCTCTCGGCATCCCGGGGCTTATGACACCTTCTGCAGCCCACTGACCACATTGTGATACAGTCTCCTTTCACACAAACACACAGCGCAAAGTGTCATGAATCAGAGTCGCTGCAGTAATTACAGGCTTATCACGCAGCCATCATTTCGAGCCACACTGATTTGATAACAGCCAGCTTCATTGTCCACCATGTACACTTTCAAACCCACACAAGCATCCCATCTCTGACACTTATTAGAGGATCTAATCAATTAAATGAAGTAAGAATTCAATATGCTTTATATTTATTTCACATGTAAGGTAGCTGTCAAAACGTTTATTTTGTTGGATAATGATCCTTTCTTTAATACCGAAACTACTTAGAATAAGTCAGAAATCACATCCATCTGTTGTTCGCTGTTCTCATGATGTCATCTGACATAATCCCATGAGTCATGACCCAACTTTTTTTCCAAGGGTGTAGCAGAACAACGAAAACAAAACCCAGTAATTTATCAGCACTAGAAGGAACAGAAACACACGACTGTTAGGTGTTACTTTCAAAGCTGTACATTTTTATGTAATTTGAGTGACAAATGTGCATGTGCATATCAAAAAACAAAACAAATGGGGATCAGTTTTAGCTGTGCTGTAAATGTTTATGCAAACACACGCTTTTTGAAAGAATATAAGGGTAGCCTTTCATCTAATAATCCATGGTTCATAATTATATGTAGTAACAATATAAGCAGGGCATTTTAAGCCAAAATGCTCTTTGAATTTGTTGGTAACGATTTGTTTTTTCTTCAACCTCTCACTTACCTACCAATCTACCAGCCAATGCTTCAAACTTAAAACCAACTTGCAGCAATTCAAGTTTTGTCCTTTACTCATGCAGGCATGCAGGACTAATTATATCACCACAAGAGTCAGCATAACAACAAACTGTTTCAAAGCTGAGAAAACATTAATGAGTGCTGACCTCAGCTGCCACTTCCTGATTTTGCATCATTTCCTGCAAGTGTTTGTTTAAAAAATGTCCATGTTTACATGGTTGGAACTTGCAATAAATTAAGGTTTACTCATTACAAGTCCTGCAGCTGAAAAATCCTTTAATGAAACAGAGGCTTCATGTACAGAGAGATGTACTGCTGCTAATCCTACTAGCCGGGAATCTTTATATTCCTTCATTTGGTTGACAGTAAAGCTGAAATCACCCATGACCATAATTTCCACTTTACTTTCAAAATAAACTACGATGGCAGAAAGATGCAGGGGTGCTCTGGAATTGTTTTTGTTTTACATTTAGGCATTTTTCTCTGGCAGGGGGAGGGTGGGCAGTAGGTGTTGTTTAAAAAAAATTAACTTGACGTGTCACTACCAGGTATATTTGTAAATAAATAAAATATAGTCGCGACAGTCACATGAATTCTTCAAATTAGCCCATTTTACCTTGACATTGAATATTTCAAAAACACTGTCCATCCCTGATGCAAACATAGTTTTTGAAAGAAAATATAGAATAACTTTTTATCTACTATAATATTATATGATTTGCTATTTTTTTGGAGAATGGACTCACAGTACAGGTTCACAAAACTTCATGGACTCGTCTGTACAGTTAATTAATAACCATTTTTTCCAAAATATGGTTTCATATTACCCATGTGTATTTCAAAGGTCCAATCTAAAAGTATCTAAACCTTTTTTTAACAAAATGTATTTGATGAAACGTATGACTAGAATTAAAAGACCTTTATACAAAAGTATTACACAAACCAGTAAGGAAAAAGATTTTTTTTTTTTAACACCACTGAGGCTTTTCTTTGCTTGTTCACGCTGGCCAAACATAAAAGCCATGCGGCTGTGCGCTTTTCAAATGGCTTGCCCGTGCGGTGGAATCAGAGGGGTGACGAGCGCTCATGGATTTGGAGCTCGGTGGTGAGCTGTGTAGGTTCTCTTAAACACACAAACACACTTCAATTCAGCTTTGTGAATACCTCTGCTCAAAGATGCATCAATTTCCACCCCCGTTCCACCTCTGAATCTTTCAAACATATTTTTGACGTGCAGGAGAAATGCATCAGTCCCACCTTTAAAGCAAAAAGGGCTGTGATTTGAATCTCAATAGAATTACTTTGTATGGGCACCATCATGAAGCCCATTAATTCATAAAACTCTGTGGATTAATTATATACTTAGAGCTGGAATTGCAGCAATTGCTTTTGATGCTACTTTTCAAATGTAGGTCTACTTGACTGTACTTGTTACAGCTAAAAGTCATTTCTCTATTATGTGTCGCGTTTCTAACAGAAAAGTCATAATGTTTAGACATACCTGTTGTTTATTTATTTCAAGAAACAAATCTCTAAAATGAATAAGATCATATTAGAAAATAACTCTTCTAGAAAAAGGGTTCTAGAGGAACAGGGCTTAAGCAATTCTTTTCTCTCCCCATCAAAATGACAGCTAGCCAATTAGTTGCCATTTTAAAATAACTGGCATCAGACAGAAAAAAAAACCCTTTACAGCAGAATAAAATATGTACGTTATTTTGACATATCTGCAGCACAGGCAGCCTTTTCCTTTGAGCAGTTGTAGAACAATGTTTTGCTCTTTTTTAATCTACGTACGCAAACAGAGGTAACATAACCTTCCCTCTGTTGTAAACCAAGTCCTGAAACTTCTTTAATAATATCAATTGTTCCATTTATATTTAAAAAAGCCAATCAACCAATCATGTGTTGGTCATCAGCCTTTGAAACCCCCACATAGGTCAACTATAAACAACAGAAAAAAAACATATTCAGCTTATGAGAATGAATGCTGTATACACCTTGTCGGTGGAAGTATATCTGAATAAATCTCATTCACATGTAGAATTATTTCAATTGGAAACATCTTTCCTCTACAAACATTTCCATGCATATTGAATATGTTACAGTGGCACTATTTTCCCCCCATTGCAGCATTCTGCAAGATAATAAATAATATCACAATACTGTCTACAAAAAATTGCTGCACAAAAGTGAGCTGAAGACACCGTAGAATCCAACACTGAATGTGAGGATGGACTCGTCTCTCCATCTCTCCGCCACGACTCACAATCTCTATTTTTACACAATCTGACATTTGCAGCAGGCTTCTTGTTATCTTGTCTCTATAATAGATGCTGACGGAGAAGACTCACTGTTGGATTCATAAAGTTACATTTGACAAACAGTATCTACACCAGAATCTTTTTTTTTTTTTAGACGCAGCTGAGATGATTTTGATTAATAATGAACCGGAAAATTAATCTGTTTTGACATTCAGCTTATGTTTCAATCAGATTTGATGTAAGATGACTTCTTAGATTTTGATTTTGTTTCCTGTATGACAGTAAACTGAAACTCTTTAGAGGTTTGGGACCTTTCTAAAAACAAAACATCTGAAGATGTCCTCTTCGAATTACAGAAAACTGATCTTGACATAAGAAAGCACAACTGGCTTAAATGAGAGCTATTTTGTCTGAATGAAGTTTTTAGTTCAGATTTGTTAATTTGCTTGTATGCTTTTAAAGTGCTAAATTCCAGCACCACAACAAGCAGATCCACAGCTCAGCGTTTCGGGAACATTGCGCATGATTTGCGAAGGGTGAGCTTTAGCAAAGCATGAGGAAACAATGTCTAAACAGCCGAGCCAGCCAGCCAAGAATATTTCGTGCTTGTTTGGGTGGAGCTGATGATAAACCTGCACATCAGTCATTCTGTCAGAAAGACGCCTGGGGTTAAGTTCAACTCCAGGGGAGAGCCAGAAACGAAAAAAGGCAGAAAAAAGTGAGCAAGCAACAATTGCAGGGAGAAAAGCAGAAAGGTGATGAAAACAAACAGGATAAAACTAATAGAAACATGATCGGGCTCGGCGTCCTGACTTGCAGACATAAAACGCATAACTGCAAAACAGGCTCTTAAATGTGGAGCGTCTCCCTGGTGGTTCTGACCTGTCGGATCAGCTCAGTGAAATGTTACAGGTAGGGCAGACACAAGAGAGTGGTGCACAATGCTTTATTCTGAACTCGGAATGGAGCCAGGAAGAGATTCTGACGGTACGATAACCTTGAGCAAAACTTTCACAGAATTAAACAAAGACTTACAAATGCATCACATGGTATATTTGCTTTTGCAGATAATAACTGCAACCAACTTATGACGTCTTTTTTTCCTTTTTAAACAAGCATTAAAATTTAAACTGAATGACGACAAGTTGTTTGTTATTTATGTATTTATTTAGCGCATTTATTTCAGAAAACTGTTAATAAAAACATCCAAATAATTTTTTTAGCCCATATCTAAATTTGCATTAATGTGTTGTTTTATTACTTATACTTCATAACATAATTTCAGCTGTATTTTAGAGTTTTAATGGATTAAACTTTACAGTCAGGCAGCAACCTGCATAGTTCAGACAAACTTAGCAGATGCACATTTTTGCGATGCCCCCACTTTGTCTCTGGTATCTTATTAAAAAGGCATTTAAACCATAAGAACCGTATGATGGAAAAATGTAGTGGTTTTGAAACTGAATTTTTAACAGTGTGATATATCTTGATACTGGTATTCAGCCCAGGCCTAATATGATCCATGTTATTTAGTTAAGAAGGGTGTTTAAGTTTAACAGTTTAAAGTCATTTAGCAACACCTTTGTTGACATTTTTAGCTTTTTTGCCAAACATCAGACAGGAAACCTAACTCTGTAACATGTCTTATGGTTTTCCTTAAATACTTAAGGCATTAGAAAAATATTCTAATCCAGAGCAAGTCACATTAGGTACTGTGGGAGGCCTTCTGTGCTTTGCTTAAGGTCTCAAGGTCCTGGGTATTACAGCTATTACAAGGAGAAAAAATGGAAACCTTGCCTTTCAGTTATCAAATAAGCTCTCCAAGTAGCACAACCCCACCACTGCACCGTGACCTCCATCTGCAGCAGCACCCGTTTTCAAAAGCTGGGTCTGAGCCCAACACTCACAAGTTAGATAAAATGTCTCTCCCCATTTTTCTTAGCAAAGTCTTAATATAATTAAACTGCATGATACGTTGTCTCCTCTAAGACTGCTTTAATTAAGAACTGTGAGCTTGCAGCTTTGCAGAGAGGAGCGTATTTTTTTTTCTCCCTAGATTAATTTGCAGAAATGACTGCGTCAGGTTTGCAGCAAGTGGAAGAACAAAACCTGCAGATGTGCGAAGGTTTGACTTCTGAGCTGTTGACAGAATTAGAGAAGCATCGAGCAGCTGACAGTTACTCAAACTGTAATCTACTGAGACCAGTCCGTTCTGCTGGATGCTGTCAGAATCACAGACATCCTGTTTTCAATCAGCTGCCGGCTTTGGACCCCTGCAGTAGATCATCTTACCACATCACAGGAATCTAGGCTGCAAGATCTGCTAAAGCTCGCCTTCATAAAACATTCATCTTCATGTCTGAACAGGAAAAAAAAAAAAACTGTCTATGATCTGACGTTGTGCTATTACAGTATGATAAGCTGGTTTAAGCTACTGTATCAGAGCCCACATTAGACACTGTGGGACACTTCCTCTAAAAACTGGTCACTCCGTGCCCCTGTGGAGCATTAATTCATCACTTCGCAGCAATAGCTCAGTCACGCTTATTTAGTAACCAGCATAGGAATTTGCTGTGTCCCACATTTATATTCTGCATGTTGTTCGCCCTTTACCACCTTTCTTGCTCACTGAGAAATCCACTTATCGGGTGTGTTTGGTCACGAACAACTGTGACCACCTGTGTGGCCATTTTTTGCTGCAGTCCAACCCGACTTGTGTGTACGCGTGTGCTCTTTCTGCAAGAGCACAACCACACTATTACTACAGTGTTTCCGCAGCGAAGACAGGAGGTTGTTGACATTAAACAAGACCTTCTTGTGGACATTTTCTAAATTTGTCGCTTGAGCGTCTGCGTGTGTGCGGAGAGGGATTTGTGTTCTTGTGTCCTTGCCATCTTCCCCCCATAAAAGATTTAAAAAAAAAATGTCCAGATGGGGAAGACAAAGGATGTGACAGCTTTTGGTGTCATGAGGATTTAGACAAGTTCTTGGCAGAGCTGAAGTGTCCTCAAAAATCAACACTCAGCTGCAACGGCGTGGACGGAGTGACAGCCGCGTAGCTGCTACTTAAAGTAAACCCCAACAACTGCGCACGCCAGTGTTTATGCGTGTGTGCAGAAAGATGCATGCGGTCATGCTGAAAATCTGCATGATGGGCGCATCTGGGCGTGAGTGTGTGCATGTGTTTGCCCCCTCAGACAGCAGGCTGATTAAGCTGTTGCATAGTAATGAGCTATGGCTGTCTGTCTGGCAGCTGCTCTGAGAACCTCTTTTCACAACTAGCCCTCCTACTCACAAAGGCATAAACAGAATCAGACACACACACACACACACACACACACCACAAAGATCCATTGTTGTCGACGTTGTTGCTTAATCATTGGGAAAGTTGTGCAAATACAGTGGAGGGTAATTAGTGATGCAGTAAAGATCATATAACAACACACACTGAGCTGCACTTCCTCTTCTGTTTACACTTTGTTATGTTTTCCTCCTGATAATGATCGCCACTCAGGAATAACTGTAATTTCCTGCTTCAAATCACTGATGTCAGAGGAGAAATATCAAAACTAGTGCACACCTTTTGTGTCATTTATTTAAGTGTATCTATTCCTTTCTGTTTATTATCTCCAGCAAAATAAAAAAGCATACTTTTAAAGCACAAATATTACAATGTACACACTGAATCCACCTTTTAGACCCGTCTGAAGGAACATCAAACCTGTGCTCACTATTACATGTAGATCTATCTGCATACCTTTTTTATACTTGCTTTATTGTACTTCTATATGTACTTGCTATGACATTACTAGTTTCAAGTGTGCTGTTACCTTTTGTTTGTTTGTGTATTTCACTTTATTATGCTCCTTTTGATTTGTTTTGCCATCAAACTGCCCAGGACTACAGAAGAAAATTAGTCCTCATGGCTAAATCTGGTACATTTACAAAGCAAACCCATGTTTAGTAATGTGCATGGCCTAATTTAAACAAATAATTAAATAAAAACTAAAAAGCAAAAATTAGCAAAAAGCATCAAACCTTAGCTAAAAGCTAAAGTAGCAAAACATTAGCATAAAATATCAAAAGGTAGGCTAAAAGCCAATGTAGCAAAATGTTAGCATAAAGTATCAAAAGGTAGGCTAAAAGCTAATGTAAAAAAATGTTAGCATAAAGTATCAAAAGACTAACTGTAATGGAGAAGTAGAAAATAGACAGCTAAAAGCTAAATGTAATAAAAAAAACTAACTAAAAGCTCGAACTGGCAAATAGCTAGCTAAAAGCTAAAAGTAATAATGGGCTTATTTCATGGCGGACATTTTTACATGAAAAAGGTGGGAAAGCAGTGTGTTAATGAGCATTCTACTCTTGCAATTGTGCATGTCGGTTGTTCTGTAAAACAAAAATAATAATAAAAAAAGCTAATAAGCAGAACTTCTCCTAATTAGAACGCAGTCCTCGTTAACGCACCTGTGCTCGTCCTTCTCTTTCAAGTCAAAATGTCTGCCATGAAATAGGCCTATTGGCTAACTAAAAGCTAAAGGTATCAAAAGGCTAGCAAGAGGCGAAAAGTAGCCAAAGATTGGCTTAAAGCTATAAGTGACAAAAGGCAAGATAAAAGTAAAAAAAGAAAAAAAGCAGGATGGTAGCTAAAAGCAACATAGGCTAGCTAATAGTAGCAAATGGTAACCAAAAGCTAATCGTAGCAGAACGGTAGCTAAAACGTAAAAGTACCATATATAGACAAAAACAGAGCAAGCAGAAACAGATTTAAAACAGAACAATGTGTTTGAAGGAACTGAATAGATTTCTTAGGGGAAAACATTTGTAAATAAAGTTAAATATTTTCAAACGTTTAGAAGTTACAAAAACCAAAAGTCATATAGCACCCACGTCCTGGATGAGCCGGGCTGTTTTTATGTATGAATGGCTAAATAGATTGCAAATACAAAAAAATAATAAATACATTAAAAGGCATTCACACAACTAGAAAAACAAGATGCATTCTAAACCATGTCAGTGCTGGAAAATGAAAACTGTTTACTCGACAATTTCATTCCAAATGTCTTAATCATCCAGTGGCATAAAAACAAATTGAGAAAAGGGAGAAAGGCAATCGTGACAAAGTGCCTTTTAGCTGGGGGTTGTGGTGGGGGCAGCCCCCAGGGACCCCCTCAGCCATTGGAGCCCGCTGATGCCCTACACATCAAAGGTAATGCATATAAATATATCCATCGCCCTTACCTTGTTGATGTCCCCTTCCTGACATCACACATCATGCACTTAAAAGCCTCCGCCGTGTTCTTGTAGGTGCACACACTGCAGTCCCAAAACCCCTCGTCGGAGGAGGGCTTCGGTTGACGCTTCGGCCTTTAAAAGACAATAAATGTAAAAACACACAAAAAAAGGAGGGGGTGAGAATTAATAGGCGAAAAGAGGACGTAATGTGGGAGGAGAGAAAACGAGACACGAGTGAGTTTGACTCCCCTTCGAGGAGACTATCGATAGCAAACATCTGCCTATAAAGGATTTGGGAAATCATCTGCGAGCGCGCGGTGATCTGACACTGTAATTGCCGATGAGGTTTTTTAACACCCGCGCGCGGATACATCGCACGCGCTCATACACAGTCGGAGGGAGCGCGAGAGAGGGAGAGACCGTGGAGAAAACCCATTTTTTTCACCCCCGTGCGCTCGCTTGTGTCCGCTCCCCTCCCCTAGGTGAAATATTTAGGACTGCACTCGGGCGGTAGTTACCTTGTGGGGCTCCTCTTGTCGCCCATGCCAGACCAGGGTTTATCTGGAAGGAGCTGAGACGAGCAGAAGTCCGGCTTTTTCTAATTATTTTAGCAAAGAAGCGGTGAGCCTTTGCCGCTCGGCTTCCAGCTGTCGTGGAAACTCCGCTTGGGAAATAAACACGTGACTCGACGTGGCCAATCAGAGGCCGAGTTACTTCCCGAGGCTGACATTCCTCACCATGAATCAATGCCGCCTTCACGTACACCTTGTAAACTCGTGTGCCGTCTAACATGGTCGCTTGGTTTTCACGTTATTTTATTATAAGTCGATTCTTCCTCGAAGGAGTGCGTGTCGCCCGCCTGCTTTCATGCCAGAGATTTAAACTAAATCATCTCATGCTGTGAAATGACACCATTTTAGCCGTGTTTGTCAAACCATGTAAATGACGTTATTGTGAGATCTCGGAGTATGTGTTGGCGATGACTGTCAGCTACTGTCACACCAAAATTAGCTCAGCATCTATCAGATTGAATGAGTTATAGCTGTTTTTGAGTTGGCTAACGTTGGTAAGTTGTGGTGGCCATCATCAACTGGGTTTCACTCAGAAAAAACAAGGTTTGGAGAGTTTTATTAACAACCATCCAGTGGCTCATAAGATATTTTGCTAACAGCCAGACAGGATTGACCCCCAAAAAATGATGCCAATTGTTTTGGAAATATGTTGCACAATGTGCTGTGCTCAGTGAATGTAAGGACAATGCTTACTACCAAATTTTAGGTCAATATCTGTAAAACTGGCTGAATTATAGCCATTTTCCTATTTTCTAAGGTGGTTAGCTGTGGTGGCCATCTTGACTTGGGTTAAGCCTTAAAGTTAATCAGTTGTAGACATCGATCCAATGAATTTCTGAAAGTTTTGTTAAAATCAATCCAATGGTTCATGGAATAATTTGCTCTCAAAACTGACTCCAGTAGTTCATGACAAAATTATAAACACTGAAGTCACATGATCAGTTAGCTCTGAGAGTATAAATTGGGGATGAGTCTCAGCTCTTACCATACTAAAGTTTAGCTCAATATCTGTGAAACGGAGTGAGCTAAATCCATTTTTGTGCTTAATAGAATTTCTTAGCTCTGTCAGCCATCTTAAATGTGGTTGACTCTCAAGGTGAACCAGTTGTAGATGTACATCCATCGGTTACTTTAAGAGTTTCAGTAAAATCTGTCAAGTGGTTCACGAGTTACTTAGCTAATGCTACAAACAAACGTGGGCACACACACAGGGGGAAAGTATTATCATAGCTTTGCTTTATTCACAAAAAAATACAGAACATAAAGATGGAATTAAAAAGCATAAACATTTATAACAACACAAGATAGTTGAGTTTTGACCACAGACAGCCTGTACCACTGTGGTACATAATCAATCATGTTTATTCTTCTTGTCACATTAATTAAAATGTCTATTGTACAGCAAATACCCATCTCTGTGAGCTCTCTCTCTCTCTCTTTTTATACACACACACACACACACACACACACACACAATTCCTTTCAGAAAAAAAATACATCATAAAATAGTTTTTGTCTGTCTGAACCAATGTGGGATTCCACTCATGTCAGATCACTATAGAACAAATCTTTTAATGTTTCCTTAATGCCTCTTCCATTATTCTCACACAGCCGACATGCTGCACACAGTGTGGCACTTTGTGTGCTGATGTAGGCATACATCAAAACCCTTAAGGAAACAAAGAGGATGCCGGGGATTCCTAAACAGTTCTCTACCAAGGACAACTAACTCAATAGCTCTTCAACAAAATAATTCACTGTAGGGAAATCCCAATCTTGAAACTATGCCATTACATTTATATACAATGTTTAGATCAGTGCAGTTAGTTTTAAACTGTAAAAAACAGTGAAAAAGTTCAAAAGAAAATACCTTTTGTATCCCACCGTAACACAACTTTAATAATTTATTTGATAAAAATAGATGCAGTGTTAAAAAGAATCATTAGTCACTGAGCTCCTCCTCATCACTGAAATACGCACTCTTTTTGATCCTCGGTTTCTTAGAGTCTGAAGATGTCGACGCGTGAGCATTGTCCTCATCCGCCTGCCTCTTCTGCTTTTTCTCCTCTTCATCCATACAAGCTTGCTGGAAGGACAAATCCCCACCCCACAAAAAAACAAAACAACCATTAGAAGCTGAGACATAAGTCTTCACAGGTTTTATTCCAAAAAGCAACTTGGTGATACAATTTCTTTTTCTTTGAACCTTTACTCATTTTTTAACTTTTCTATTTAAGTCTAGATCAAAGACCCACTCTGTCAAATTTAAATTAAATTAAATTTAATTTATATTAAATTTGAATAATTATCAGTTTTGTGCTGGGATTTTATCATTGACGTGCTATGATTGCAACCCAGACTACAGCAGAAATTTTAGTTACATTATAAATAATATCAACCTTTCACTTGTAATGTGATATTTAAAAATTAAAATATCTGTTTTCTATTTATGCTTTCTTACCTGAAAAGCTATGGCTTGGCTTAAACTGTCTAAAGCTGGGTCTTCTCCCTCTTCTTCACTTTCTTCCTCTTCTTCACTAAAAGGAAATGGATTAAGATTTACTGTGATGCCGTGAGTTATTATAAAACAATAAAAATAAAATAAAAAAAACAGTGAAATTTCTCACTACAAGCTACATACACATGTTCAGGTTGTTGTGCCTTTTTCTTCTTTTTCTTTTCTTTCTTCTTGGGAGGCTCTCTCTCCCCGAGCATGTTTTTGGGGCACGCATAGCTCAGATGTCCTGTATCCTGAGATGATTTAAATGTAAATGCATAAACAACATTTCATTCAGAAATAACAGATATTATCCAAATGCCCACAGGTGTTAATATCACAGAAATTAAGCATGCACTGACCCCACATTCGTAGCATCGTGTCTTGTCTGTGTAGTTTCGTCTCCTGATGAACTCCGTTGCTCGCCCGTTGTCTATGGCAATACTGGCTTTAACTGTTCGGCCAAATAACTAAGAGACAAACACATTTCTGACAGTCTGTCCAAAAAAGGAACATCAAAAGAAAGTAGACTAGTAAGTGACATTTAACATGAGAACTGAAGGTTGCTTACTTGTTTGTTGTTCACTGCTCTTGCACAGTTATGAGCCGATTCTCTATCCAGGAAGAGAACAAACGCCACTCCTTTACTCTGACGAGTGTCTTTATCCTTGACTATTGTAACCCTAAAATAAACACAATAGTTTATTGTTGCTTGTTCAAAAAGCAAAAGCAGTAACACCTTTTTAAAACCTTGTTGTTGTTCATTTTAACAGAAGACACAGTCATTACTTACTTCACAACTTTTCCATATTTGGTGAACAGCTGCAATGACAGTGATGCGTTTCAGAGCAAAAACATTTGGGAAATTTCTGTTTTTGAAGGTGTTTTTTACAAAATAGATTGTGTAGATTGTCACAAGACTGGAAAACTTCTCAAAAATGACAGACTGAATTACCTTGTGTAGGTCATTGTTGGTCAAAGAGAACGGCAGGTTCGACACATACACTGTGCTTTTGCTTGGTGCTAAACCCCCGCTCATTATGGATACTAAACATACGAAAAATACGAACTTTATCGACGAATTTAGACAGTTAAATTATTCTGCGTTTTATACAACTTGCAAAGCATGTTCGCAATTTGACTTACCGACAAAGATGTAACAGTTAGAAAGTAATTTAAAGTCGCTTAAACCGCAAAATTTGTGAATTTGCACAAACTTGGAAAGCAAAACGCCAAGTCTGCGTCGCAACTTGATGACGTTTAGGTATCGTCCTCATAAATAGACGTCGCTGCTTAGCGACTGAGAAGGCTAAGCTAACTAAAACGGTGAGATTTGTTTGCGTTTTCATTGTGAGATGAAAATTTTTGTTTGCAACTTGACAGGCTCTTATTCACTGAAAGCCACAAGTGTCCGTAAATATTTGTTTTGGATATTTCTGTGTCAGTTATGATAAGAAAGCCCGCCCTTCACGTCATATATAACGTGCGGTTATAATTTGCTGCACAGCGACGGAGGTTAGCTAATTAGCTTTTCTAACCGTCAGTTTTAGCTACTATAGGAATTTTACAAACTTTGTTGTAACTGTTTGTCGCCATAACAGCAAAGTCGTGCTATTACTAAGTACAGTGTGTACAGTAAGATGTTCGTAGTCGATGCTTATCCATTTGAAGCGTTCAGACAGTAAAACTTGCCGGACATGATTAAACATATATTGATTAATGCGCTCAGTTACAGCAGCCCTCTTCATGATTATTGTATTGCCACTAAAGAAAATCTCTTTCTAGGTTGATTTGAAGATCCTGTTTTCACAAAGGCACTTAAATCAGTAAGTAACTCGTAACTACATTTATTTGGCTTTCTTACAGAGACAAAAAAAACAAACAAACAAATCAGATTTGTACTTCCGATTGCACAACCCTAACATTAAGCAATTCTAAGTGTTTTTTTGCAAAATCAGGCTTTATGTGACACCCAGCAATAGAACAAAGCTAAATTCAAAATCCTTTTACTTAAACAGAAGCACAAAGCTGTCTGTTTCATGTAGGTGTTTTAGTTTTACTGTCTGTTTTCTTCATTAAAAATGAATGAAACTTTGTGTGTGTAGCACCTTATTTTTTACTCTTTTCTCTTTCCAGTGACATACAGGAGAGAAAAAAGTATACGAGAGATGTATGATGAACGCTTCATACCAGAACGGCCAGTAAGTGTTGTCAACATATTATCCTAGTTCTTGTTTCAACATATTAGCCTTTTTATTTCCTCCTTTTGTTTTATCATGTTAAACACAAGCAGCAGAAGTTTGATTCTGTCTATCAGCCCTTGTTTTTCTGTGTGAAAAATCTTTTCGTATAAATAAAAAATAAATCATAAATTCCACTCTTCTGTGCAGGGTCCATACCCACGTGTAGCGGGAGGTGTGGAGAGGAGAGGCCCTTTTGGCAGGCCAGATGAGGAGTATGGCCGCGGCGGCGGTGGCGGTGGTGGATACGAATATGAAGGAGGTCCCCGTTTTTACCCAAATGGAGGTGGCCCACGCGGTTACCACGAAGATCAGAGGGGCTACCAAAGTGATGGCCTTCATTTTCCCGAACGCAGAGCCATCCCACCCTCACGAAGGGTAAGAATGTGAAAGTTATTTCATTTATTTCTCTACTGTACTGTAAATAAATCAGTGAGCTAGCTATGTGAAAACAAAAATTCATGCTGTAAGGATTTGGTTAAACTTTAGTACAAAAATGTCAACATTCGAAACTGAAGAAATATATTATTGCCAGTTGGACAAAGAGAACAAAAAGTTCTTAGCTGTCTAGCTTTAGATCAACTGGCTAAAGGTCAGTAACTCCATTTCTAATTTTTTTTAACTTCATGAAAATCAACTGTTTTTCATAAGGGACAAGACTGATGAGTGACAGTTTGAGTGAAACAACCCATAATTCAAACCTAATACTAATTTTTGACCTCACACTTCTAAAAATAGAATCCTTGTTTACATGTGAAGTCACCATTTATTCTGAATAATTTTAAATTACAAGATACTCAATGCTTTTTTACTTTTATTTTTACAGCAGTTCAATTTTATTTAATAACAGGGTTGTAATTTCAAGTCACACCTCGTGTGCTACATAATGCCCATTTTTTTCTAGTAAACTGATAGCTTCTTGGCCTGGTCTAAAATTAACACTCTCCCAGGAGCCAAATGCTGCTAAATTTGGGGTTTGGCACATAATCAAAATGGAATCACAAGGCAGGTGGCTTTTAATTAAAAGAGCTTGTGTTACTTTTTTGTTTATTTTTAGATTGATGAGAATAGGTTAATGGCCAGCTATGTAATTCACTGAAAGTTTGCTTGATAATGAAAGGTTTTATTTTCTTTAAAGTTGTGCTAAAAATGAGTTTGCGTACTAACTCGTCTCTTGTACTACTTCTTGTTGTGAAGGAGGATTATCCTTACAGAGTACCCAGAGAGGAACCACACCCAGGACGGCCTTTGGAGTTTGGGTAAGTGTCTTCTGTTTGTCTTTTAAAAAAAGCTAACATCAGTTTCCTAGAAAGCTCCTTTGATCAAGTTCTACTTTAACTATGATATAGCTTAAAAACATAATGCTGTAACTTTGCGTATGCAGACAGGTGCTTTGTATTTAATTACTTTCAGAATTTTTAAGTTCCAAGAATTGTAAATCGTAGTCTGTTCTGGACCCTTTTAGATTGTCTCACCTTTTTTTCACGTTATATTTTGACTCCACTGAAGTCTAGACTTTAAACAAAACCATCAGGTTTGTAATCTTGGATGTAAAATGTCTGCTTTGGCGTTTCCAAAAAAAACAAAAAAGTTCAGTGTGTTTATTATTATGCATTTATTCATACTCTAAGCAGACAAAGAAAAATACAAGTATATGAACAGCATAACAGCAATCCATATTTTATTTTTAAATTATGGATTCATTATTTAAAGCAGTGGATCTCACTTGATCTTCAGATTTGCTTACATTCATTTAGGCTATTGGTCCTAGCTGAGAAGTTTCCAATATCTTTGTATGATTACAATCCTGTCATATTGTTTAAATATAGTAAGACAGGAAGAGAGGCCTTAGGATGGTGCTTACTGCTGAGTCAGTTTATCAAGCTTGTTGTTTGCTATGGAGTGGATGGAGAAAAGGTTCAGGAGTGATTTGTGACAAAAGGGCGGCAACAAAGGTCAAAGGAAAGGTTCACAAAACAGTGGTGAGAGCAGCTATGTTGTATGGTTTGGAAACAGTGGAATTGACAAAAAGACAGGAGACAGAACTGGACGTGGCAGAGCTGAAGATGTTGAGGTTCTCCTTGGGAGGGACAAGAACGGATAGTATAGAGAGGCCAGACTAAGATGGTATGGACATGTGCGGAGGAGGGACAGTGGGTATATTGGTAGAAGGACGTTAGGGATGTAGCTGCCAAGAAAAAGACAAAGAGGAGATGTAGTTCGAGATGACATGGAGGTAGTTGGAGTGAGGACAGATGGAGGAGGATGACCCCCGAAGAGGGAACAGCAGAGAAAAGAGGTTGTTTGCTCCTTTGCGGTCCAATTTCAGGTTTATACAAAGTAGTTGAAATAATAAAAGCTGAGATGGAATGACACTACTCAATTTCCATATCTTTATTATTTAATTTTACTTTCATTTAGATTCATTGTTGTAATCTGCATCAAAAATGGATAGGAGGCCACAGGGTCACTTTGAGGCAGAACTGTGTTCGGTCTGTTGGCAGTTTTAGGAAAGAATGTCACATAACGGCTAAAAGTCAGCTTGACAAGTTTTGTAAACAAGCAGACACGTTTGCAAAACCTCTGATTCCAAGAAAAACAAACAAGAGTTCGTATTATGAAAGAGCGATCGGGTCAGTTCTCCCTTATTATTGGGTTTATTCATTTATTTATTTATTTTTATCCCCTCAGCGCTCGCGCACCCCCTCCTCATAGTGTGCGTAACCAGGGCATCTATCCAGCGCCCAGATCGCTGCCAGAGAGCGGGGAGGACACATTAGTGCAAGCCATCCGGAACCTGGACAGAGGGTACGAAGAAATACCTGCTTAATGACCGCTCAGAGCGCCAGTTGTTTTCACTGTTAGAGGTTTGCTGCAGTCAAACAGATGGTCACAAAAAAAAAGACAACTGGGTTCTCATAACAAATAATAATCCTGCATTTGTTAGTAGGTTTATTATAAGAACAAAACAGGAACTAAATGGTTTATGTGAAAAGTGCAATTCAAATAGGACATCCTTATTAGTTAATGATAACAATTGTGGTGCTGTACACTTTGTTGAACACTAGATGGCAACATTGTGTTATGTTGGCGGTTAGGAGTTAGGTTCATGCCAACAAATTCTGCCTAAATTTCTATTTGTACAATTCTTTCTATGTTTGGACCGACTGAATATGGCACAGATCTCTCTCTCTCTTTTACTCATTCACTCCCCCCGTTTCTCCCTCTTTTCCAGGGAGGACAGAGACCCCTACAGAAGAAAGGTGGGCCTGTTTCCTCCCCACAGAGAGCGTTCCCCTGTGCGCCGTGAGGTGGCCCGCTCCCCCCACAGCCGCTCCGGCTCCAGCGTGAGCAGCAGAGGATACTCGCCAGACAGAGCCAAGAGCCTGCCTTTTCCCTCACAGCAAGGCAAGAGTATGTAGACAGCTTGGCTTCTCTTTCCATGAAGCATGAAGCCATAAAAAAAAAAAAAAGTCAAACTAAATAGTTTGAGCTATTTATAGTTAAAACATCATCATTTCACACACAAATTAGTGCTATAAAACAAACTCTTTTTTTACTGTAATTTATACAACATTGTGTTATGGATGGTAATTATTAGTTTAATTATTAAAAAGTAAGATGGGTAAATACAACACAATGTAAAATGGAATAAGCATACACTTTTGTTACCCTTTAAATTGGACACAAATAATTTCAAAACCATCTTTTATTTTCGGCTGTTCCCTTTTCAGGGGTCGCCACAGCGAGTCCTCCTCCATCTAACTCTGTCTTCTGCGTCCTCTGTCCGCACTCCAGCTATCTCCATGTCCTCTCTAACTGCATCCGTAGATCTCCTTTTTGTCTTTTTCCTGGCAGCTGCATCTCTGTCCTTCTACCAATATACCCCCTGTCCCTCCTCTGCACATGTCCAAACCATCTCAGTCTGGCCTAACTTTATCTCCCAGTCGTTCAACCTGTGCTGTACCGCTTGGCTTTTCAGGTGTGGACGGCCCAGAAGCTCACGCGGGTGTTTCTGAGCACCTCTGGGGGGCGCTCTTCCCTCAACAGAGCGGACATGACACTTTGGGTTTGTACACGAAGCCACGTTGAACAAGCTTGGACCTGGGTGAAGCCCTGACTTACATCCTTGTTGTCAGGAACATGCTAGGAAGTGTTGTCTTGAGAAGGATGGAAGTTACAAAGATATGAAAAATTTCAACAAAATTCAAAATTTGGAATTGCTTTTCACAGAAAACATTAAAAAAAAATCAGTCTAAATAATGTGAAGTGTTATTTTTGACACTGGTTTTTTGTCTTCACCCAGGCCTCAGGTAAAATGTTTCATTAATCTGTTTAGATTTAAAGTAGAACCAAATGGAGACTGTTTTTGATTACTCATAAGTAGGGGTGGAACGAGAAACTTATCTCACAAGACGAGATTTTATCAAAATTTTTGAGAAAAATTTTTTTCTGTGTAACTCAGCTGGCTGGCATCTCTCTTCTGCGATTCGTCAGGAGTCTCTTCAGATGAGACCCATTTTTTAAAATTATTTTTCTAATAACAGGTCCTAGTGCATGACATGTTTGTTTAAACTGCAGCCACACAATCGATTTAAAGTGGTGGAGACATTTTCAGTGATAAATTCACAAGTTTCTTCTTTTTTGTTGTTGTTGTTTTTTTTCCACAAGACAGTATTCAGCTCTACTAGAAATCTAGTTTTAGTTTTGTGAGAGCTGGTACCACAAGATCTCGTTACACTTCTACTCATAAGCCATTTCCACATCCTGTTGGAGAGATACATTAACACTTTATGTTCAACGCACTTTTTCAGTCCATGACAACGTTTTTTTTATCTTCACATTTTCGATTTTTTATTTTATTAGCCAACAGCAGTTAGCTTCAGTGTAAAATACATGGAAGTGTTAAAATATCTCCTCGTTTCCAGCATGTTGTTTTGTTGCTTCATAACCCTCAGTTCTCTGAGTTCTGCTGCATCTCTCCTTGACGTTTTCTTTTGATCTGGAGCTCCCCCCCCACCCCCATCCTGACATCTTGAGTAATAGATGTCCTTCATTTTTACACCACAACATAACTGCTTTAGTATCGTTTTAACAGTTAAGAGTTGCATGATTTTAACTGCCTTAAAGCGTAGCAACTAAAGAAGTCAAGTCTTTATTATTTGGTCAGTGACCGTCGGAGGTTGACGTTAGGTTTCCCAAACTTATTGCGACAAACAGCTTAAGATTTGGTCTTCCTGCAGGATATGAAGACATTTATTCTCAGGCCAAAATAACTGGTAAGTAAAGTTCAGTAGTTGTTGTCAAGTAGTCATTGATCAATTTAAATTTTAGCAGCTAAGACCTATTATTAAGGCTATAGAATGGTACTGGATCTTTGTAACTTCAGAAATATTTATGAAAAAGTGCTTCACAGCAGCCACGTTTGTATTCATTTTTATTTTCTGATCTCATAAAACAAGTTTTAGTTAACTTCCTGAAATAATTATCCCCTTATGCAGTCATGTCTAAATGGTAAATATTAATTTATAATAATAAACAAACTGATTATTTTGTCCAATACCTTTCTTTTTGTGGAAAGTGGACAGTTTAAGCACTGCTCCTGCTAATATATCATCATATAATATGTAGTCATGTTACAGAGATTATACTAGGCATGCTTTCTGTTTTCGTACAAATCAATAAAAACTGACTGAGGTGACACACCAAGGATTTGTTTCAGATATATTAAAGGGTTGCAGTCGTTAAACTCGACCTATTCTCGGTCAGGGTAACCCGAGCGGACGGGAAGCGTTTCTAATGTGTCCTGCAGGAAGTCCTTCCCTTCGTTTCGTCTCCCACTTTGTCAGGCCTCATAAAGATGCCACTAGCTCGTGCGTGGAAGTACAGGAGAAGGGTATAGTGTGTCTGATGGATATTCCTGAAGCCAAAGCTTACACTCTGGAGTGTTTTTGTTTCATTTTTGAGCGTGTGGAGTTCACATTTGCTGAACAGCTTTTGAATGTGTGTAGACCCAGAAGAGCCATGAAGAAAGGTGCTTAAAGATTAAAAGCAATGAGCATCTGTAGTCTAGGTGATATTTATACTTGGCATGCTTTGCCATTTTGGTACCTGTGTGGATTGTCGAACCAAAAACACATACGTGTACATCTTTTCCTGTCTGACCGGTTTCAACTAAACTTCTTTCTTTCGCTGCTTTTCATCCCGTTTCCCTAATGCTTTCCTTTCACAAATCTTGTTTTTCCGATTTATATTGTGTTTTCTTCATTTAAAAATCTCATTGCATCAATGGTTTTGTCTCCTTCTCCCTTGTCTTCTGAAAACTAGACAAAATTCCCGGCTTGTCAAGAGAAGGTTCCCCACAAAGCGCAACGTCAAACAAGGTGAGCTTGTGGAAGAGCATCACAAACCCGTACTGCTGTGCACGTCTCTTCCTGTTTCTTAGAATATTATCGCTGAAAGACAAAAACGGACAACATCCACATCTGGTTAGCTTTTAAATATCTGAAATATAAATGTAACAATGGCTCATTGTTGCACAACCCAGTTCAAGATGGTTGCCACAACTAATCGACATTATCTAACACACAACTGGCTAGAACTCAGTTAACGGATATTGAGTTAAAATTTAACGTGGGAGTCACAACACATATTCTGAGCATGACCTCTTAATTTTATAAATATGTGGCTTTTGTTTCGGGTTGTTTATGCAGTGTTGCAGTCCCAAATTCCCTCTGGTCTGTTTTTCTGTTTATTGCTCACCTAGCAGTCTTGCCTCTGTCACCATACAGCAAGTTGCATCTGGAACATCTTAAATCCCATCCTTCTTATAGGCGTCTACTCCTTTTTAAAGCATGTTAATGGGTTTTAAAGTAGCACTCACACACAGCATAAAAGCCATCAGGCCGACACTTTGTTTACTTGTGGCGTAAACGGACTTCGGTCACAAGAACTCGCAGTGGTCCAGGAAAATGGCTCAAATGTTGTTGTTTTTTTTAAAAAATACTTTTCGCTTCGAATGTGTATTTCTCCTGAGTTGTAAATAGTAGTTTGTTTTGCTGATATCATCCATCTTCAACTATGCAGAGAAGTGTAAATAGAGTCAGATGTGATTAGGAGCTCTGTGTGTGTGTGTGTGTGTGTGTGTGTGTGTGTGTGTGTGTGTGTGTGGCAGTGGCCACCCTGAAGTGACAGGTTAAATCAGTAGCCCGAGTCATAACTTTATCACACGATCTTAACCGCAAAGCCAGGAGGAGCCCCAGTGGAGCTCATTGAGACGTGTTTACGTCGTTTACAATAAACAATAGTTTCTTTTTACCAATCAGAATATGTCTGTGTCGGGTAGCTCTGAGTGTCTGGTAGATGCAGCAGGTCATGGTTCTTATGATATTTAAGAAATTCATATGCAATTTCAGGCTAACAATCAACGTGCTGACTTCAGAAATTGTTCAATTTTACACTTCATTTGAGCCTTATAGGACAACTGGAAGCAATCTGAAAGATTTGCATGTTAATAACTCGAGTGTTCATTAGCTCAGGCAGATCTTAAAGTGTTGATTGTTTTTTTTATTTTATTTGAATATGCTTCAGTTAACCTTTATGGCATAGCTGCTAAACATTTGTTCTGTGGCTCATATGAGGGGATTTTCATTTTAAATTTGACATTTTCATTGTTTAACATCTCTTTTTCAAGGGAGGCCTGGTCAAGATGGCACACCATTACAGACTAAATTTACAAATAATATTAAAATACATAATCAAAACAAGTCCCACACAAAGTCCAGTTTAAGAATAGCAGTTGCACTCTTGATTTACATAAAACCATATCAGAGCTTTAAATTCTCAAAGAGCCAAAAGTCCAATCCAACCCTCTGTTTTTTGGGTTTTTTTTTTTTTTTTACTGAATTATCATTATGCACTTTAAAAAGAAAGACAATCATCCAGAATAAGTAGCCACATATTTCTAGGATGATACTTTTTCAATAAGGTCTCTCCCAAAGGTAAAAATGCCAGTGTTATCTGGGTTCTGGGAGGAATTTCTGAAAAAAACCTAAATTTGATTTTATTTACGTTAAAGATCAACTTTGAGCTGCACCGTGTTGCCTGGAGCTGCTGAACGGCAGCTTGTACCTCCATAACAGCCTAGATTAAAGTAAAGCCAACTGAAAGTCATAACAATGTACTATAGATTATAATTTCAAGTTAAATCTTAAGATAAATACAGAGCATAAGAAAACTAATGGAATTTATGACTTTTGTCATAAAACTGAGGGCAGTTTGTGCAATTTAGGTGTTATTTGTGATCAGCAAATAAAAAAAAATTTTAGGAGGTTTGTTGCCTGCTAGTCAGACAACTGTAAACCCACAGTTTTTTTGTTTTTAGTGAATGTTTTGTGTCTTTAAGGAACAACTGAGAGTCACTGACAGAGGTCAGAGTAACATTCAGTACTTAACATTTTTATAAGACAGGAGTTAATCCACTTTGATCAAAAGGGTCATAAAACTATGTCTTTCTTGTCTAAGTAGTTTTAGGGTTCTGTTGTGGTTCTGTGGGATGGTTTTTGTTTTTTACTTTGAGAATAATCTACATTTTAAGATGAACGCTTTGAAATTTCAGTGATATTCAATTTGGTTTTTCACGTGAAAGTGAAAGTAAGTAAGTCTTTTTAACCAGGATTCTGTTTTATGATCCACCCTGTACCCAATCAGCTGCTGCAAAGAAAGTTTCGCCTAGTGCCCCACCCTCGTAGGTCGAACACAGCCGCACATGTGCTCCCATCGCTGCGTTTGATCCAGCCCGTGGTGCATTCTTGCTTTCTGTTCTCGGGGCACAAACCCATAACCTTAGCCAAGATGAAAGGCCCGTCCTCTGCCCTCGGTGAAGCTTGCTTTAACGGCCCGAGTCACCGCCTGCTGTGGAGGTTCAACAAACACACATGCAGGCTTTCTGGAGCCATCCCAAAGAGNGGGTACCTGGGAGAGGAGCTCCATGTCTGGAAGTGAGCCAGGGTGGTCTAATGGGTGGAGAGGTGGTCCAGGAACAGAAGGAAGGACACCTGAAGGTTTCATCTCTGAACAAAAAGAAAAAATCCTGAAGCTGATGGGGCACAGGGATTTGGTATGCTCCATTATTAACATGTTCTCAAACAGTCCCCCCCCCGCACTAATTATTGCTTGGAAAGACTGGTGTTTCATTTCTCAGTTAGAAAAATACATCATCAAAGATCTTAAGTCATTTACCAGAACATGGAAAATATGAAACTTCAGTCAATTCAGGCCAAACAGTCTTTTTCCCCCTCAGTAGGAAAAAGATTAAATCTAGTTTTGCGTAAAAAAACTTGTATTTGTTCTTTTTTAGTACTGCATTGGTAATTGATTACACATACCCCTGGGACAAATGACATTCCAGTTTTTACTCTTGAGCAGAAAAGATGGCTGCCAAGCTTTGAATTGAAAGCAAAACATTTATTCTGTGCCCAGCCAGTTGAACTAAAAACCTCAGACTTGTTTTTTTTTTTTAATTATTATTATTATTTGACAAATGCAGTCTTTCATACACACAGAAGCTTGTTTGAGGGACTCCAATCCTAGCGTAGCTTCAGAGATACTTGGGAAGGAATAATTGGATGATTCTTTATGAGTTGTGCTTTTTTTTTTTTTAATTTTAGATGTTCCATCGCCTGGAATATCTTTACTCAGTCGTCTAGGAATATGACTTATTCCGTGGCCCGTTTCCAGTTAATGTATGAGTGGACATCAGTCATGGTCGGGCAGTCCTGCACTCCGGCCGTCAGACCCTAATAGTATCAGGAAATGAGTCAAATAAATTGAGCAGTGATCCAAGTTGGCCTCATTTCCCCCCTTTGTGTCGTTTTCATTAGAAAGCTCATTTTTGCTTGTTTTGAGAGACTTCCTGTTCTCTGAAGCCATTGAAAACCGCAGCTGGATTACTTGTGTGAAAATCTAAACGAATATGCGTCGAATGTTTAGGTATGAATGCTGCCGAGGTACATTTACATTTAGCATTAAAAACTACACAACTAAAGCTCCATTCTTTGTTTATTGTTAGTAACAGTGGGTCACAGCATCCCACTGAAGCTGGGCTACAAGTCACTGACTCACATCCTGTCCTTTCTTTAGCTTCTTGTTGGATTACATCTGTTGTTTCTTTATATGTTTTTTTTTAATATATATATTTTTTTGGGATGTTAAAAACTACTTCATGGTCTTTTCATTCTAATGCTGTCTCACAGCCTTTATTCTCGTTTTCCTCTCCTCTCATCCACAGGAGGAAAGCAATCCTCCAGAAGGAGAAAAAGAGGATCCGGTAGTGGCTCCTGTCGTCGAAGAAAGCAAAAAGCTTACAGATGACTTTGACTTTAAAGAGAGACGAGCCTTGGCCATCGCCGCCAAAGCGCAAGAGATAGAAAAGGTACCGATCCAAGACTCTGAGTGGTGTATTTGGGTTTCACTGACCCTCCTGATAGAAAAAGGTTGCGATATACTTATTACTGTTTTTATTACTGTTTCACTGCAAACATTTTCCACAAGCAATTTTTCGGGGGGTCTTCAAACGACTAATAAAAGATGAAACAAATGTCTCGGACATGATTAGAAGTTGCTCCATTTTATTTAAGGAAACTATAATTAAACCTTCAGGAGATCATAATCTGGAAAATTCAACGTTTACAATCTTCAATAGCAATTAATTTTTAAAACTTTTTCCATAAATGTCAACGAGAACAGTGCATGCTACATTTATTAGGCATATGTTCCTTTACAAGAGGCGGCTTTGAGTTCTCTGACTCACACCTTGGTTATTAGACTAAATGAGCTTCACTCAAGCAGCCGAAGAACATTTTTAACAAAGTCTGTAATCAAGCACAGCTTGGACATGATGCTGGATTTTACATACTATAAACTGAGACCACTTAACTGAGCTCGAAGCACCCCAGGCTGGCTGTTCGAGCCCTGCAGTTTCCTAACGAAGCTCATTCCTGCACCACTGAGCTCTCCACCGCTGGTTTCCTCAGAACTATTAAACATGAGCCAGCTCTGCCCTGGAGCACACATTACTCTCTCACACCGAGCTGCATCACTGAACCTACATTACAATGTGAAGCTGACGCTGACGCTGCAGCTTCTCTCCTGCTTTATGACTCGACTCGGTCATCCATGTGTTTCTCTTCCTAATGACTTCACCAACGAAGCTCTTTAATATTTTATCTTTTTTTGAAAACGCATCTCGTTTGCGTCTCGAAAGTCAGAGCTTTTAGAGGTCAGAGCTCATGGCCAACAAATGATCTGGAGGAGAATGCTGGTTTCAAATGAAAACAGAGGAATATTCACAGGAATCTAAAGTTTGAGACTCTCTCTTTAGGTTTTCTCATCCATTTCTGCTATGGTTTCAGCTTTCTGTTCAGCCTTTTCTTGACATGAAAACAAATTATAGATTGAAATTTATAAAGCAGTTTTATAAATGTCACATTTTTTTAGCGGGTAAACATTTTGACCTTTTTAAAAGACCAGTGGTTAAGATTCAGCGAGGTCCACCTAAAGACACTTTTCTCTAGCAAAGATCAGTGACAGCCATGCTAGTTTTCCTCTCGCCATATTGTTTTTTTTTTTTCAGACCTGTACCTCTTCATGGGCTGGCAGAGGGAAACCCTCAACCAGACGTGGAAATTACCATAAATGGGAGAAAAGCTACGCAGCTTAAAATGAATTCCAGTAAATGAGGGGAAAGATTTGGCACCTAAAATGAATTATCATAAATTGTAGAAAAGCTACGCCGTCTAAAATACATTGCCGTATGTTCGGGGAAACGTGTGCAAATAATAATAATTTAATTCTTTTGAAATTGAACAACCAATCTGAGTCCAGATCCACACTGCAGTCCACCATTTGGAAACCCCCGTTTTAGCCTTCAGAACTTTAGAACCGGAGAGAGCTGCTGTAGAAATAAGTCTTTGCCGTATATATGCACTTTGATAGCTGGCATTATTCTCCTATCATGCCCAGAATGTTCAGATAAACTCAGTTTAGTTAACGATTAGTTACTCCAGAATAACAAAGTTACTTTCACATGTTGTCTGCAGAGTTTCCGTCACATTAGGAGCTTGTTTGAAGTTCTTCACTCACTCTCGTCTTAACCATCTCTTCAGCGTACACAGAAACAAAAACCTGCACAAGTCAGCAGCCTGTAAAAAGTTCAAAGTTTTTCACGTCACAAAGTGCAAAAGGTGAAATGGGATTCAGCCTTCCAGTGCAGCCAAACCGGTTCATGTGAGAGACAAAGCATGCAGGCTGTAAAAGGCTTTGTTTTCCTCCTGATTGCCCAGGCTTTGAAAGAGTTTATTATTAGTTGAGGAATATAAATAAATTTGGCCACAGTGCAGCTATTGAAGTTTGTCTAATTTTTTATTTTTTTTTTATATATCCAAAGATGGCAGAGCTGGACTGAGCCCTGGATTTTTTTTGCCATCTTTGCTCCGTTTCTTTAATTTTTGAAGCCAGGCACAAACATAATCTTCCACCATGGGATAAAAGGAAAACACCCAGCCCCATTCGACACAAAGCTTTAAGCACCTAAGTAAAGTAAGGGCTGAAAAACAATCTGTTCTGTGACAGTAAAACACACCCAGAGTCAAGAACATGTCCTTTCCTTCCTGATATCAGAAAGTGTGTTCGAATACAGGAAGGCCGTTTTCAGCACATTGTTGTAGAAGAAATTCTTCTTTTGAGAGAAGCTGTTTTTACACTGATTGGATACTTCCTGAGACACTTTCAGAAATTAATTTACTATCGTCAGCCACTGAATGAGGCTTTAAATATTGATAAAAAAGAAAAAGGGAAGATGAAAGCAAAAAGGTGATAGAAATAGAAAGAGGTGATTGTGTAACTATTAGTAGCAAAATTCCACTCGATAATCTTTAGTACGTGAAAACGCCCAAAAGGGAGGGTGTGTTTTGTGTCAACACATTGTTCAAAATTTTTTTTTTTTTTGGCTGCTCTTGATTGTTACGTAAACAAAAAAAGAAATCTAAATTAGGTAACACCAGCTTTTTCAGACTCCATCAGCAAGGTTTTTGTTAAAGCTATTTTTTTGGAGTACCACTGAACAACTTTAAAATAATAAACATTTTTTTATCAATGTTATTACTGTGCCCTTTTTTAAAAATAAAGCAGTATGTCACAAAACAATTTAAAAGTGAGGTAAAATATTTTTTTCTCACTATTTTTGACAAACATTTGTAGTTTTTGCATTTTTCTACATAATTTGGCAAATTTCCTGTTTTCTGCAATTATCATAACTACATTTAAGTCAAGAAACTTAAGCTCTTCAATCCAGTGACAATCATGTTCTGAATTCAAAGTTTATATTTTTGAGCTGGTAGCTATCTAAATAATAACAGATTTCTAGCTTTCAGCTCTTTTGTTCTGCAAAGCAAGTTTAATATTTGAGCATCTGAGATGCTGCTGTGAGGTGTCACCTGTAATCAGTTCAGGAAGTCAACCCAGGTTTTGACTCTGGATATTTGTACTTCTATGTGAAAGGGGATTTTTTTCACCTGATTGGTTGGGAGACGGTGCTTTTATGTGTGCGTATAGCTTATGTCAACCAAATAAGCTCCAGAGCAGTTTTAGTTTTCTGACTCTGAACGCAAAAAACTGAACCAGCACCTCTTTGTAGTAGTAGTACACATCGAAATATAGGTTTATATTTGTTACACTGGCCTTTTATCAGAAGATCAAATATTCTAACCACAGTATTAAACAAAGTGAAATGTTATTCTGTGGTTGTAAATCCATTAACTTTGACAGCAGATCCCCGTTTGGAAGCTTTTGCATTGTATTCTAGGAATACTGTAGAAATCTATAAATAAGCCTGCGAGCCGGAGCGCCCCTGCATCACCGAGGCAACCAATGGGATCTGGTGAATGACAGAAAGTCTCCTTTTCCTGGCCTAATTTTACACACTGAAGGCGTACAGAGACATGTTTGAACACGGATCGGCACACGGTCCTCGTCACTGGATGTTCGTATGTCAGCCCACAGCGCAGACTTGATGGAATAAGCAGCAGTATTAGTGGGCTTATTTACTGAGTCAGTTTGGGTTTCAGCAGTCCCCAAATTATGTGCAAACTGGCACAGCTGAAGTCGTCTTACTCTGCAGATTAAATGTCCTCTCACGTACAGAATAATTCTCTTTGTTTTGCAACTCAAACCTCCGTGTGAAACCGACTTCGAAGGGTCTGTGTGAAGTGGCAGCTCCCAAACAGGATCGCTGCGCCCCTTCTTCTCATTGTCCCTCCGACACCAGGGGGAAGCCTTTAAGCCACTAATTACATGTAGATTTATTGTTCCTCAGCCTGCCCCGTCCCATATTAAGTGCCCTTATTAAAAGCGAGAGAAGCGGCGTTTATTCTTTGACGCCACACGATGTGTGTTCACACCAGAGTGATCAGCTCGGCCGCGGTGTTGTGGAGTGTTTACACCCAGGCGACAGGTAGCGCAGGAAGGAAACTGTTCATCACCCCCAAATTAAGAGCTTTTCTCTCCAAGCTTTTCGCCCTTTTCCTGAAGTCTACATCTGAAGAAATGGGGCTAAAGTTTGTTTCCTGGGAGTGTTGTGACAATAAACTTGCCCTCTATTTTTTTTAACTCTACAATGAATTATTTATTGTCTAACACATTTTATTAGCTAGAGTTTTGCTATTTTTAGCTTGAACAATTCCATTTCAGCTTCTTTATCAAGTTTCAAGTCATTCAGCTTCAGTATAAACGCTTTTTTGCAGAAAATGTGCTCAACCACTGGTTGGATTTTTATAAAACCAAAGAAATGACTTTACTGTCCTGTCCACCTCCAGATTTATCGTCAGGACTGCGAGACGTTTGGAATGGTGGTGAAGATGCTTGTGGCCAAAGACCCTAACTTGGAGAAACAGCTGCAAGTCCCACTCCGTGAAAACCTCGGGGAGATCCGCGAGCGCTGCTTGGACGACCTCAAACACTTCATCAACGAGCTGGACGAGGTGGTCCTGCAGACGGAGCCATCAGCCTGCGACTCGACTGCTAACACTACATCCATAACGACTCCCAAACTCTCAAAGACAGGAGTGAGCAACAGCTCAGCTTTCTAAATCCACCGCAATATTGTGAGTCAGCGCAAGGTGGAATTTAAATTCTTGGATTTGGGACTGCTGGACTGAATATACTGTACATCACAGCAACCTAAGAACTTTGTCACAAGAATGAACAGTGTTATTTTTGAACGGACCATTTTTACCTTCAAGTTTTCTATGGAAAATTATTAAAAATGTTCTAAAGGTTGTTTTTCTGTTTGAATGTTAAAATTCTTTATTTAAAATCTCTTTGCAGTGAAAATGGTTCACAAATTGTTGAGTTTAAGGTATTTTGTTTGTTTGTCAGTTTTCAGGCATTATTACACACTTAAATCTTTGTTTTCCTGCTCTACTATGTACAACTAATATAACAATGTACAAGTTGGTGCTGCAAAATTTGAAACTGTTTAACATCCTTGTATAAATTTGTACGATCTAGAAACACGAGTTGAGCTCATTTCTTTGTGTCGTGTTCTGTTTTAAATTTCAAGTTCGACATTTGTCACTCAAATATGAAAAGCTTGTTTATTCTTATGGCACTGAGACAAAAACACTACTAATACTAAAAAATGCAGTATTTTGTCATCCCACAGCATTACAGATCCAAACTTGAGGTGTCCTACAAATCTATTTGTTTTTATGAAAAAGCATGTTTGAACAGTATACATGATTTGTCCTGATTTTGGTATTTTATTACAATCAGACATTTCTTTAAATATCCTAGTTGGAAAATTAAAGCCAAACTTAAACGGACCATTGTTAACATTTTCAAAAAAATATTTATTACAAGCATTTGTACATCAAAAAAGCATATATTGTCAGAGCAATGGTAGTGAACAGGTGCAAATATAGGCGTGTTGCAACCAATGTTGTACATAAATTGTGAGTAATGTGGAACCTGTTTGTAAGAAACATGATTTTAAAAGATCATGGCACTTTACTGTAAAAGAAGTGGCACCTTTTACTTGTTTTCATGAAATATAAACAATGTTAGCAGAATTTTTTTTTGTAATCATACACTTCAAACAATTCTTTGAATCGTGGATATAAAAATACAAGTATTAAAATTTTAACTTAGTATGTACATTCTTTTGTATTGTTATGCATTAAATAATTATTTGGTTAGTTTCTATTCTCTACTTGAATGATCAATAATCTGTACAATAGCATAACATTTTCAATGCACAAATACACTATTATAAAAGGTTCAACTGAAAACAAACAAAAAAAAAACCTAATGGCAAAAACGGAAAAATGTGAGTTTAATGTCTGGCCTTCTTTCCAATGGTCCTTTTTAGGAACATGACTCCAACGGTTTAGGTTCTCATCGTATTTGTTCTGAACTTCAGTAAAACCCAATATCTGGGCCAGTTTTACATGCACAGGAAAAGCAATTTTCTGACTTTATTGCGAGTATTTTTTTTCCTTTGCTGTCTTAATAGCTGGTTTGCCATTCTCAAATCAGATGTGACCATTTGAAACCATACAGACAGTGTTGCTTTGTGTCGTACGCATTAAAACTTAAATACGGTCTGTTAAGAAATTATGCAGTTTTTGGAGCTGTGGCTCTTTCGGCAACCAGTCTGTGAGCCATGATGGCTTAGGGAAGTGAGGGCTGTGACTCTCGTTGGGTAGTCGTCTGCATAGTAGCGCCCAACAGCTCGAGGCTGAGGGATTGGTTGACCTAGAAAATAGCCTTCCTCCTCTGAGTCTGAAGATGAAGAAGAGCAAGTAGAGCACCAGTCATCCTCCTCTCTGTAGAGACCCATGTAATGTTCGACTCTTGGGTCATTTTTGGTGGCGCTCCTAAGCATATAATCAGATCGCGTTTGGGAGTAAGCCAAAGGCAACATATGTGAAGGATGCTGTAGGTGCATAGCGCCACATGAAGGGTTTCCTAGGCCCTGCTGCTGGGGCTCAAACGGCCTCTGTGCTCTTTCCATAGGCACCATGTGAAGGGCGTTGTCCGAGCGGGTTTTGCGGCTGCGATGGCGCCGGCCCTGACGGTGGTGGTTTTGCCTGCTGCGCCCATGCTGACTTATAGATCGGCTTCTCTCTCTGCCCAGCTCATCTGGGCAGTGCGCCCTCCTCTGTGGTTTCTCACTCATGGGATGCTTTGTAATACTGACCTCAAAACTATCATTATAGCCATTGTCCACAGTGTCTTCTGAGAACTTCACCACCTGAGGCGGCCTGGATTGCGACTTGCTCCTCCTCAGAGCTGGGGGTTGAACAAACGATTGAGAGAGTCCCTCTGAATGGGGAGACAGTGATAGAAGTCCTCCTGGAGTGCCTCCCCTCATTCCAATCTCATTCTCCACCTCCTCACCTCTCTTTTCCATGCTGACATTGAGTGAGTTGGCACTGTGGTGAAGATGAGATGAATTAAAAGTTCCCATGTTGCTCATCTTTTCACAGTCAACTGTCATGGAAGGGTCCTGCATGGCATGAAGGGTGTAGACCGCAGATGTGTCCTTGCAGTCTCCATCTACTGATGCACCTGAGAGAGGCAAACAAGATATGTTTTCACTGGGCTTTTGATATAAGAAGAAAGTACATCTGAATCTATGCTACTAGCATAATCCTTACCAGTAATATTTGAGAGCGCCAAGGAATCCATGGAGTCTCCAACACCCTTCTCAACCTTCCTCAGCTCATCAGCAATGCACTCTAGGGAGTCCTCATACCACTGCCTGGTGTTGGACCAGAAGGCCTGTTTTCCTGCTTCAGGCTGGTCCTGATCTTGGTCCAGCTCCAGCTCTTGGATCTTTCTGGCACTGGCAGGACCAGGGTGGCTCCCATAGGCTGAGTCGCCAAGGCCATCTTGTGACTGGGCCCAAAACATTTCCGGCAGGTGCTTATTGTCCATCAATCCAGGGCTAAGGCTGTTCGCCCGGGACTGATTGGAAATCTGACTCTGGGTCGGACTGGTAGGGGTGGGAGAGGAGGTGCTAATCCCCATAGCTGTAGAGTCAGGCTTTAGCCAGGGATCAGACACACTTATTAGCCTGTTTGTGTCACTAATAAGGCTGGGTGACTTTAGGGACGGCTGCTGAAGTTGGTGTAGCATCCCACGGTCACCAAACTTGAGCAGCAACTGAGTCATATAGTCATCATGTTGGGCCCACTCCTCTGGATCCTCCTCCCCACCAGCATCCTGCTCCTCACGCTCCTTCCAGAACCTCTCCTCCACCAGGCCCATATGGCTCAGTTTACGTCCGACAATATCAATGTCACCGTCCACATCTCTGTTGCCCTTACCATCCTCGAATCTTTGCTCGTAAGATGGGACGGTGGCAGGAGGATTAAACAGCTGTGACTGTCTCCACTGTTCAGCAGGCCGGCTGCTCTTTCCCATACGAACGCTGCGCCGTGATTCACGTGAGCGAGCAGACTGGAATGCAGAATCAGACGAGTCTGAAGCGTGTATGTCTTCTCCCTGGCTGCAGGCCTTTGAGCAATAGATACGGCCTTGTTTGGGCAAGAAGGGACAACCCAGCAGTGATGTTTTACACTGAGCACAACAAAAGCACTGGTCTGTAGCGTGCCAGTGGACGCCTTCATAGGTCATTTGGGCATGGTCAACACCTAGAGGATTGGGTAATGAAAAGAAAGAAAATGCTATTAATGTAATCTCGGTCTTCAAAAATGAAATATTAGGTTTTAAGTCTAATACCAAAAGACCGATTGGAAAATCAGAAATATGGCTTACCGATGTTTTCACCACAAGCCTCACAGTACTCTGCATATAGAGACTCAAAGCACCCGCAGCAATACGGCCGTCCATTTTTCATGATGTACCGCTGCCCACCCAGCACAGTCCCACACTCAAAACAGGCAAAGTGCTTCATGTGCCAGTGACGACCCTCTGCCTCTGTGCACTCATCTGCGAGGATGATCTATTAAAAAAAAAAGCATCTTGTCATTAATTCTGTGATTTTTAAAACATAACAGGTGCTACTATTACGGCACTTACCTCGTCACAAGAGGAGCACCGTGGTTTGAGGAGCTCTGCGTGGTGTCTTCCGCAGAAAATTTTGCCATTTTGACAGAAATAGATGAGATCCACCAGGAGCTCCTGACATGTGGCACACACAAAGCACGCTGGATGCCAGCAGGGACTAGAGCCAGCTCTGGAGGCAAAAATTGCCATCTCCCCTCCGTTAATGCCACCATTACACTGTCAAACACGAACAAAAGATAATACCTGGGATTAATTTCTCAATCCTGATGGTGATAACTACTCTACCATTAAAATCTAAC
The DNA here is from genome assembly GCF_001649575.2 of Kryptolebias marmoratus. Lineage (NCBI taxonomy): Eukaryota > Metazoa > Chordata > Actinopteri > Cyprinodontiformes > Rivulidae > Kryptolebias > Kryptolebias marmoratus. Next base: position 14,398,124 of record NC_051447.1, on the reverse strand, counting down.
TGAAGAGATCACAACTGACACTTTAAAATAAGTATGTGGTACAGCTGGTGCCTGTGACCCATGAGAAATGTAGCATAAACAAGTCTAACAACAGGTGATAATACCATAAAAACATGTCAAAAATTTGGAAGCAGCATCTTCTTTTTACTCTAATCCTTCAATAATAATAACTTTATAAAAGTGTAACTGTACGAACTTGAGATGAAAGTTTTTCATGGTCGTACTGGGCTTTTTCCCCCATCAGTAGCTGTTTAACATTGGTATGAAATCTTCAATAAACCACTGGACAGCCCCTTTGCCCTGTAAACCGGCCTTGGCTCTCCAACAAAAGATCCTATGACTCTAGAGAGATTGCTGAAGCGTGTCTGAATGTGCAGTCTTTATATAACTAAGCATACTTATTTAAGAGCCCTGCATAGACAGCTATAGGATAGCATGCCCAGCTGTTGGCCATTATTACCAGTTTGGACACACTGGGGCCTTGAAAACGGTGGTGTTGCATGTCCCTGAAAGTTAAGACGAGTGTGTCATCGCTGCATGTCCTAAAGATGAGTGTGTGGTTGACAATAACACGTTTGCGGAGCTTTGGGTGTCCGGCATGTCTGAGTCTTTCCAGCATGTGTGTGACCTTGCATCCCCTAAGTGAGCATCTGTGTCCAAGTGGTGATAGACTGCATCTGAATGTTCAGGGGGAATTACATCAGTTGCTCCTCATCTGCTCCTTTTAGACGCATGGCAAAGGATGTGGTTCACTCATTTGTTAGGGATGAATCCAGCAGAAGCCACATAACACCAATATTTACGTTTGGGGCAATGAAAGGAGGACATTTTTAAGATATATGATCGTGGACGGACTGAATGGTTTGAATGTTTATGTCCAAAACGGCGTAGCCAAATCAGGAGAACAAAAGTGTCTTTGTTCAACGCATGGCTTCAATCAAAATGTCAAAATCTATTCCACAAAACGTTCAGGAAAGGTTGTCTTGAAATAACTGCGCATACCGAACAGATCTAATGATACTAGTTGATGTGTAATTATTTGCTTTATACTTGACTTGTTAGGAGGAGAAAAACAGGATTTTAAGACTTTGTGCAAGAATCACTAATTAATCCGAAGTTTTGTGCAGTCTCTCGTGCTGTGATATAGATGGGAGGCAGGAAATTGGCTGAACTCCTCATGAGGAACTGGCCTCCCTGCTCGGCTTAAACGTGATTATCCAGTTTCCTCTAATGAGGAAGTTTATGTCAGTGATTAAAATTGCTGTGCTAGCTAGACAGAACTGTGCCTCAGGCTACCATGGGAAGGATAGTGGATGTTGGCTGATATAAATAGCCTAAGACCCACCAGTTGGTTCCCTTGTAACTGTTATCTTATTGAACGCATGTGTGGACATTTGTGTGAGTGCATACATTTTCACAGCAGGTGTGTTGCAGAGCTCTGGGGAGGATCTTGGGTGTCCCTCGTCCCAATGCCTCCCTCTTCCTCTGGGTGCTAAACATCTGGAGCTCCCTCTTTTCCTCCTCAGTTAGAGAATGGCAATATCGCACCTGTTCAAAAAAAAAAAAAAAAATTAAGGTCAATTTTTGTCCACAGGCAGACGTGAGCTATAAGATAAAAGCCAAACTATGACTTTAAAACATCCACCCATTACAGCTAATGACCTCGCTTTCATCTTTGCTTGCAAGTTTTGGGAAGAGGATCAGGCAAAGTCCATATTTGGTTGGAAAAAAAAAGAGTTAAATTAAAGGTAATTCACCTCCCGGGGCTGTTTTGAAAGGGAGGTAGGAGCAATACACAAATCCTTCCTCTGTATTTAGAGTTGAGGATAAAGTCTCAGATAAAAGAGCAGGACCGTCCTAACAACCAGCTCAGCTGTACTCTAAACAACAGTAAACGATGCCGGTGTGCGAGCTTACACACACACACACACACTCACTGTCTCTTTGTCTCCCTTTCATATATATACACACACACTCTGCTTATCCATTCTAACCACAACTACGCAAGGAATCCTTCCTTTGCTTCCTTGGCCGCCAGGTCTGCCAACAAACATAATAAAATGCCTCAGCCACACACTGTTTGTGTGTGGCTATTGTGTATCTTCCATATGTGTACACAAAGACCACCCCTGTCAGTAC